>NC_071095.1:33509701-33537201 GCF_027358695.1 Spea bombifrons | reverse complement strand
GAAAGCTGTTTCATTTTAAACTGCCTGATCGCGAGATCGGGCATTCCCTTCCGGGTTGTGTCATTGCTGACGTAACCCTGCAGGGCATATCCTGTCCTCCGATGAGGCACAGACACTGCGATCTCTATGCACGTGTGTAAGGACCTGCATAGAGATAACAGTGTGATCGGTGCAGGGGGGTCACGGGGAGGAGAGTGAGAAACCATGTCTCTCACCCTCCTCCCGTGTTGAAACAGAAAAAAGAAGAAAAAAAAAACGGTTATTTTAAAAAAAAAATCATTAAAATAATATAAACAATAATTAAAAAAAAAAAAAGACCTCTAACCATATTTTTAAAAACAAATATTTATAAAAAATACAAAAAAAATATAATATATGAAAAAGATAATAAAAAAAATCCCTTACATCCCATTGCCTTAACACAACATCTACCCAGTATATCCCTCCAGGCCCCGTTCACAATCCCTAAACCTGTTAAGCCATAAGCATAAAAATTCTAAAAAAATGTACACCTTCTAGTTTGTTTCCTATAAGTGCTGGGAAAGTATGGAAAATCTATTTAAATTAGGTATTTCTGAAATCAGGACACCCGAATTGATAAACCCGGAGGGGATTTTCCATCACTTTACCTATTTTTGCGAGGATTCAGAGGTAAAAAAAAAATAAATAAAAAAATAAAAAATGTTTTTTTTTTCAATTTTAGCTAGTTTTTACTAAATTTCTCATTCTAAATTTTAAGCTAATCATCCAACTATGGTATCAAAAGAAAGCTCTCTCTCTCTCCTTGAAAAAACAATATATAGTTTTCTTGTGAATAGTGTACCTATGTAAAGAGAATAATCGCTGAACCGACATAGCGCAAAAATAGCAAAATTGCTCCAGGACTTGAGGTACCGAAAACCCCTGGGATTGAAGGGGTTAAAGCTGAAAGAGGCTGTTGTAGGCAACTGATTTTTAATTTAAAGGAGATTAAAAAGGTTTTAGATTTAAAAAGGTAAACAAATGATTATTTAATGCCCAGGTAAAGCACTTAGAGCAAGGGGAGACGTCCACTTGCTCCTTTGTTAACCAAATATCTCAAAAGCGAGACCTAATTTTAGAGATGCCTGCTCTCCTGGTTCCTGTTTGCCTGGCTCACTCTGCCATCCGGGGGTCCTCCTCATCCAATCGTTACACCCCCAGAGCAGCAGGGGACCTGGATCCTCTCTGACAGCCAGTGGGTGTCTGTTTAATGCGTGCACACAACCTCCGCTACTGCCCCCACTTCTGCTGGGGCTTCTATTATGGAGCACCATGGATCATATAAGCTCCAACGAAAGTGACAGCTAGCGTTAGTGGCATATAGGGGGATATTAGGCATATCTGCAGGGGGGCAGAGAGGCATATATGGGGGTATAAGGAATATCAAGGGGCAGAGTGGCATATAGGGGTATAAGCCATATCAGGGGGTTAGACTGGCAAGCCTGTGGTAAGATGGGCATAACTGGGGGGCAGGTTGGCAAATAAAAGGAAATACAACAAGAAATGCATTCTTCGCATAGCTTTTATTATATATGAAGAATAGTTTATATCCAAAAAACATAATGAAAATACTTGATAAATAGATTCTACTATTTGTCCTGAGTTTTAAAAAACCCTATGTTTTTATGGGCTTTTTTTTGCTTTTGTCTGCAAGTTATTGGGCAATAAGCACAAGTACAAATATGTGTTCAGCAACTTCTTTTGATTACAGTGATACCACCCATACATGGGTTTGTCTGGTGGAGGCTAAAAGGCCACATTTGGGAAGTGAGCTTTTTTTTCCCCATTTTGGTCAGTCTGTGCCTATGCCCTATCTTTGAACCTGGCCACTCCAATTTACCACATTAAAGCATTCATTTTTTAAAAAAATTAGATACCCCTTGGGTATTTTAAATGCTTTTATTTTAACTCTTTCCATGTCAAGATTTATGGGAAGATACAGCGCTAATTTGGTTTTTTTTTCTACATTTTGCTGGAACTGGATGGTTCCTCTGATGGTAACATCACTGTATAATAATTTATTGTTACCATTTTTATTTTTTAAATATTTTACTAATGTCTAGGGCTGCAACTAACGATTATTTTAATAATCGATTAGTTGGCCGATTATTTTTTCGATTAATCGGATAAAAAAAAAACAATATGCAAATTTTTCGTTTATTTAAAATTTAATGAACTGGATGTTAAAAAACAACTTAAAATGCACAGTAACATTCTTATTTTGTTATGATGTAATAAAAAAAACCCAATATTTTCAAAGTACAAGAACCCAAACACAATATTTAGAAAACTAGTTTTAATACCTAAACCACTCACTTTGCCCCTTGCCCCGGCACGTTGCCCCCGGCCCTGCACCCACACCCCCACTCTGCCCTGCACCCAGCACCCTGCACCCACACTCACACCCTGCCCTGCACCCAGTCTCCCACTCTGCCCTGCACCCAGTCTCGCACCCAGCCCTGCACCCACACTCTGCCCTGCACCCACACCCTCACCCCCACCCTGCACCCAGTCTCCCACTCTGCCCTGCACCCCCACCCCCACTCTGCCCTGCACCCAGCCCTGCACCCCCACCCTGCCCCCCCACCCCCACTCTGCCCTGCACCCAGTCTCCCACTCTGCCCTGCACCCAGCCCTGCACCCCCACCCCCACTCTGCCCTGCACCCAGCCCTGCCCCCCCACCCTGCCCTGCCCCCACACTCTGCCCTGCACCCCCACCCTGCACCCAGTCTCCCACTCTGCCCTGTACCCAGCCCTGCACCCCCACTCTGCCCTGCACCCCCACCCCCACTCTGCCCTGCACCCACACTCTGCCCTGCACCCACACCCACACTCTGCCCTGCACCCAGTCACCCAGTCTCCCACTCTGCCCTGCACCCAGCCCAGCACCCACACTCTGACCTGCACCCACAACCTCATCCTGCCCTGCACCCACACTCTGCCCTGCACCCACACTCTGCCCTGCACCCACACCCTGACCTGCACCCACACCCCCACCCTGCCCTGCACCCAGTCTCCAACTCTGCCCTGCACCCTGCCCTGCACCCAGTCTCCCACTCTGCCCTGCACCCACACTCTGCCCTGCATCACCCCCACCCTGCACCCACACTCTGACCCGACCCTGCCCTGCACCCACACCCCCACCCCCACCCTGCACCCACACTAACACCCAGCCCTGCACCCAGTCACCCAGTCTGACATTCACACATAGAGAATCACTTACCTCAGCTATGGACTCGTTCCACTTTCAAGCTTCAAGAAGTTGAAAACTTTATTCACACGCGGACAAACATCCTTTTCTTAATTGAAGCTCAAAGAAGGCGGAGACAGCAGAGCGCGTAGCAGAAGCCGGGAAACGCTCGCGGAGGTAAGTAAAAGGAGCCGAGTGCTCCAACAACGAATCGATCACTCGATTAATAGATAACGGAAATCGTCGACAACGATTTCCGTTATCGATTATTATCGATTCGTTGTTTCAGCCCTACTAATGTCACACTCTCCCCAGGCTGTGGAGCTGCATGTCTTTTGTTTCCCTGTCTTGCTATGGTCCATTTCTGTATTTCCGTATGTTCTGTCCTGAATCTCTGATTCCTTGATTCCAGTCTTGCTCTTTGCTTCAGCTCCTGTTTTTATAAGGTGTCCTGTGATTTCTGAGTATTCTTGTCATGTGTTGCCTGGTTAGTCTTGTTAGCTCTGTGCTTTGTTGTCCTGTCTTGAATCCCCAGTAGAGGGGTGTCCTGTCTTGAATCCCCGGTAGAGGGGTGTCCTGTTCTGTTCATGTTGGGTCTTGAGTATTCCTTGTCTTGTTCACTGTAATATGTATGTCTTGTCATGTTTCTTGCTTGGTCTCCCTGTCCCTTGCTTGTTATGTTTCTGCTATATACTCTGCTTAGCTTCCCTACTTCCAGCCTGCAGAATCCCGCACATGTTTCCAGTGCTGTGTCTCATGCCTGCAGGATATCTTCAAGTTCTGCTCTGTTCTGTCATCATCCGCTGCTATGTCAGGGCACTGGTATGTGGCTGCACTATCCTAGATGGCCACCGGGATAGAACTGTCGCCCTGCACCAGGCCCTATCCAACTGCGCTACTGCACTGTAACTTCTGAACACAATCTTTGGGCGCTCTGGGTCATTACAGTCGTCTGTATGGACCCGGTACATGACATATGGCCACAGGCAAAAGGGCGGGAGTTCGCGGAGTGGAGACTGCAGCACATGCAGCTAGTCCACTGTGTTCCTATTCCCCTGCCATGTAGAGGACCTGCACCTTGACCAGGGAATCCGTACGTGGTGATTGCAGGCAGCAAAGCGGTAGTGTTGGTCGCTCTTTAAGGTGGCTACGAGAAGTTCCCCCAGGCAATGACAGAGTTCCATCGCTATAGATTACCGCAACCAGTCAAGTGGTGGAGAGTACCTTCACTCGTCCCAGAAAATCTGCTAGACAGAGCTTCCTCATTTCCCTGTCAGATATGCTGATTCCTGTCTTGGAGGTAGTTGGTCTGCTAAGCAGTAGGCTGGTCGTTGAAGGACTCCGTTTGCAGAGTCTCCAGACTCCTGAGTATGCTGGTTCCTGGGTTGACTTGTTTCCTCAGTTCTCAAAGAGCGGGCCTTCCTTCTGTTGATGTTCCTGTTCGCGTCCGGAGGCCGCTCATTCGGAGGGGGGATACTGTCATGCTCTACCCAGGCTGCGGATCTGCATTTGTTTTGTTTCCCTGTCTTGCTGTGGTCCATTTCTGGATTTCCATATGTTCTGTCCTGAATCTCTGATTCCATGATTCCAGTCTTGCTCTTTGCTTCAGCTCCTATTTCCTTTATAAGGTGTGCCCCACCCGTGTGTTCTGTTTGTCTCAGTCTGCAGTATAAAGGTGTGTCCTTCTTGGTTTTGTGTATTGCTTCAATGTTCAGTTTATTAGTACTTTCATATGCAGGGTTTAGCGTTAGGACCCACCGTCATTGGAGTACTTTGGCGTAATGGTGGGCTAAGCATACTATGGCCATAAGATGTGACGGAATCTCCAATTGTTATCTTGTAGTCCTAGGCTAGTCCTGTGGTTTCTGTGTGTTCTTGTCATGTGTTGCCTGGTTAGTCTTGTTAGCTCTGTGCTTTATTGTCCTGTCTTGAATCCCCAGTAGTGGGGTGCCCTGTCCATGTCCTTTACAGGACTGAAGATTGTATTCCACAATGTAAAGGACCTACTTTCCCCACAGAAACATCGGATGGCAATCCAACACCATATTAGATCAAGAGCTGATATTATCCTTCCACAGGAGACCCACTTCCGTAAATCAAGTATCCCTAAATTCTGGGACCCAAAGTTTCCTACACATTTCCACTCTGCAGCGTCAGATAAGCACAATGGTGTATCCATTCTCATACATAAACGACTACATTTTCGAGCCCTTCACTCAATTTCCGTTCCCGAGGGTAGATTACTTCGGTTGGACAGACTGATCAATGACCAACCAGTTACGATAGTAAATGTATACGCAACCCCCCCGACTGCACAGTTTTTCAATGAGCTTCTTACAGCTCCGCCAGGTGGCCTTTTCCTTGGAGGGGACTTTAACTCGGTGATGGATCCGTATATGGACAGAACTCTCTCATTAGCCCAAACCTGTCCGGAAATTCTTTTTTAAACCTCTACAGTTTGGACTTGGACTGTTTGATGCTTGGCGACTTCTTCATCCCTCCGGTAGGCAGATCAAAAAGAGGTCAAAAAAGGCGTGTGGGGGAAAAATACACACAAAAAAATACTACTGCAAACTTTGAAAGAATTCTGGTGGTAAAATGTGTGCATGCAAAGAGTTAAAATACCAGCATTTAAAATACCCTGGGGTGTCTAGTTTTCAAAAATATATGATTTGATGGGGTAAATTGCATGGGCCGGCTTCAAATATACCCAAAATGGCACATGGGGGGAAGAATTACCAGATTTGGAAAAAATGTCTTTGAAATGGCAAAACGCTACCTGTACTTATTGTCCCATAATGTGTAGAAAAAAAGCAAAAAAAACATAAAAACATTGGGTATTTCTAAACTCAGGACAAATAGTAGAATCTATTTAGCAGGTTTTTTTATTACCTTTTATAGATGAGTAAAAGATTTTTCAACTAAAAGTTAGAAACAGCCATTTTTTTTCTAAATTTTTCACCATATTTTATACTTTTTTTAATAGTAAATAATATGATACAATCAAAACAATGTCATCTAAAGAAAGCCCTTCATGTCCTGAAAAAAAACAATATATAATGTGTGTGGGTTCAGTAAACGGGAAAGAAGAAAATTACAGCTAAACACGAGCAGAGCAGAAATGTTAAAACGGCCATTGTCACGAAGGGTACAAAACGTTAAATCAGCCTTTGTCACGAAGGGGTTAATATATAGAAACGAATTTCACTTGTTGTTGGAAAGATGGAGAACTATTTCATTTGTTGTTGTTGGGAAGATGGAGGAGTGTATTGCAGGCTTTGAGGCCTTTTTGCAATAGTTTGCTGGTTTACATGGGCTTCAGTTGGTGGGAAGATGGAGGTGTCACTGGTGTCAATTTTGTAGGTGGCAAGCTCTTGAGCAGAAAAGTTCGAAGGTGAGGGAGTTGCTGTGGACAGAGAAGGGTGTTTAGGGTTATGAGAAAGATTAATTAAATAAAATAGGTTTGTTTGGAGAGATGGAGAGAGAGAGTGAAGTCTAAAGGTGAATGAGACTTCCTTAACCGGTGCAAGGCGGTACATGAACACTTTTGGAGGAGATGGGTCTGTGTGGAATGCAATGGCTGAGGTGGATGGCGCACAGTTACAGGAGCAACCAAATCTAGGACTGAGTGTTACTGTAACTGAGGTTTCGTTAGGTGTTTGGTGGTTTCTTGGGTAGAGGAGGTGTGGGAGGCACGTCACAGTTAAGTGCCACATACCAGGAGCTGTAAATTCATGCCTAAAAACGTGTGTGGGAAAAATCCACACACAAAAAAATACTACTGGAAACTTTGACAAAAGGCTAGTGGTAAAATATGTGCATTGAAAGAGTTAAAATACCAGCATTTCAATTACCCTGGGGTGTCTTTTTTCAAAAATATATAATATATGACTTGATGGGGTAAATTCAAGTGGCTGGCTTCAAATATGTCCCAAATAGGACATGAGGCAGACTTTTTAACATGTCAAAATTCCAAGTTGAAAAACTGAGTTGCGCTTGTCTCAAATGTGCTAAACAACCCGACAAACACATAGATGGGTGATATCACTGTACTCAGGAGATGTTACTCAACACATATTGAAGTGTTTGACAGTGACGTACACCAGGAGCTGTAAATTCATATTTGACCCAAATAGGCTAAGCAATGGGCTACTTGTACTTATTGCCCTATAACAGGGGTGTCCAACATGCGGCCCGCCTGACCTCGAGGTGTGGCCTGCGTGAGATCTGCAGCCAGGGCAACCTCCCTGGCAAGGGACCTGCGTATGTGGGGGGGGGCATGGCACAGGGTGGCTGTAAGTGTGGTGCAAACCCCATACTGCTGGCAGCATCAATACGCAAGGGGGGCAAGCTAGGTTTCAGCATGTACTGGCTGTCATGCCAACAGCAATCACACTCCTATCATGCACAGGCATACCCAGGTTCCAACATGCCACAGTGCCAACGGAGCTCCGGTGCAGCGACATCCCTCCTTAGCTCTACAATGCTGGTTCTGTCTGGTGCTGAAATGGTGTCCTGGCAGGAGGAAGCAACATTTGGCGCGAGTACCCAGTTGGGGTACTGTCCCATCACACAGGGGTTAAGGGATTAAAGTTGTTTTGTTATTTTCAATTCTACCACCCTCCTCATCTCTACTTAGACGCACCTTTATTTACTGTGCCATTTACAGAGAATCAGCTTCTTTTTTGGTACTCTTTGGTTATTTTTCATGTAAGTAAAAACATTCAACAATAATCTTAAAGACCTTTGATGATCGAATTAATACTCTCAATACCTTAGATTGTGCTAGGAAGTTGTTTTCTTAAAACTAGGGCAAAGTTTTCATTTATTTAAATTAACTTATAATTTACATCAAGATGAGTCATTTACACTGTTTTCTCTTTATCACAATATCATTTCTCTATCCGCCTTATTTTACTGACATAATAATTAATTATTATTAATATTCATGTAAACTATTTTTTCATATTTATATTTTCTTTTATTTGCCAACCTGCCCCAAGTTATGCACATCTCACTCCCAGCTTGCCACTCTACCCCAGGAATGCCTTATACCCTCCAATATGCCACCCTGCCCCCATATACGCCTTATACCCTCCTATATGCCACTCTGTCCCCTGATATGCCTTTTACCCCTGATATGTCTTATAGCCCCCTATATGCCACTCTGTTCCCTAATTTTCCTTATAGCCCCCTATATGCCACTGTGCCCCCTGATATGCCTTATACCCCCCATATGCCACAATGCCCCTGATATGTCTTTTACCCCCTATATGCCACTGAGATGCCACTGTGCCCCCTGATATGCTTTATACCCCCGATATGCCACTGTGTCCCCCTGATGTGCCTTATACCCCCTATTTGCCACTGTGCCCCCGAATATGCCCTATAGCCCCTTTATACTACTGTGCCCCCCTGATATGCCTTATACCTCCCTGATATAAGAAAAACTGACACCGCTAAAACAGGTATAAAAATATATGCTTTAATAAATATAGATAATACACAATACAGTATAAATATATATAAATATATGGACAATGCAAACAACCAAATATTACAGCAATCAAAAAATAAAAAACACAAATTAAAGAATGCACGTAATTAATAGATCCCGAAAAAATTCTACCTGCCCCACCAGGGGTTAATACATCAACAGAGGAAACACAGGGCAAATAAGCATAAAAATAAAGATAATACTCCAGGCTTAGCTTACCCAGTGGTGCTTATTTGTCCCGTTTCTCTTCTGTTGATTTAACCCCTGGTGGGGCAGGTTGAAGTGAAGGGAAGTAGCGGAGGTTGCGCACATCGCACTTAAATCAAAATCCACTGCAGGGGAGCTGGATCCTCTCTGGCAGCCAGTGGGGGTCTGTGCGATGTGCGCAGACAGCCTCCGCTTCTCCCCTCCACTTCCGTTGGGGCTTCCATGATGGAAGCCGCACCGGAAGGTCACGTGATGCCGGGTTCAGTACTACAAGCCCCAGTGAGAGTGGAGGGGAGAAGCGGAGGATGTCTGCGCGTTTTCAACAGACCCTCACTGGGTGGCAGAGAGGATCCAGGTCCCCTGCAGTGCTGCGGGGGTTCTGGATTCTAGTGTTATAATCAGATTTCTATTTGAGGCAGGATTATAGAAGGAGGGGAGTTTTTCAGAGCATTTTCTCTGAAAAAGCTAATTTTATAAATCGATAAAAATCTATTCAACTAATAGATAATGAAAATCGTTTTTATCGATTCGTTGTTGCAGCCCTACTTAAAACTAATTTTAAAAGTATCATGGTTATTATGTAAATGTGACGAACAAATGCTCACCTCCGGTGTTACATCTCTTGGAGCAAATCCAGTTCCTCCTGTAGTAAGAATTAAGTTGAGTTCTTTTTCATCACACCAGTCTATCAGTGATTCCTGGCAAAAAAAATAATGTCACCTCAGGTAAGGAAAAAAAAAATCTAAATAATGCAACCACCACAATTTTCATTTATTTAACTGATTAAGAAAGAAAAAAAAAGCATACGGCCGAACTCATAACTTGTTTAGATGGAGGGCCAGGAAATGGTCTACGAATGCCAACAAAGCATAAACACTATTAGATTAAAGGAAAAGTGTGGGGAGTTTTTTTTCCTCCACATCCCCATGATCATGCCCCCCCTCTCTCTCAATACTTCAGAATTAATTAATTTTTTTAGATATTATCTTAAGGCTGTTTCACATTTTTTACAGATACCTACCAAACAAGCTCCAAAATTTCCCTGGCTATGGGTTCTTATTCTTATTCTAGATCTATGAAGAAGTAAGTAGAAGTGTAGAAGGGTGTTGCAGTGGATGTAATCTACTTGTATTTTGCCAAATAGATTACATTGCGGGAGTGGGCGGGACTGGACAAAAAAAATCAGCTGGAGCGGGATTAAAAAAGCACAGGGCTCTAGTCCAAAGTATTTTTTCAAGATGGACAAAACAGAAGTGGCGTTCCTCGGGTTCTGTCCTGGGACCAATTTTATGCAACATATTTATAAATGACCTTGCAACAGGCGTTGAAAGTCATGTTTCCGTGTTTGCAGATTACACTAAACTCTGTAAAGTAATACAATGTGAGCAGGATATTTACTGCAGAGGGATTTACATAGACTGGGGGACTGGGCACACAAATGGCAGATGAAATTTAGATAAATGCAAAGTTATGCACTTCAGGGTAAGGAATGCACAAGCAACTTACACCCTAAATGGTAGTGAATTAGGGATAGGATAGATGTTTGTCGGGGTGGATTGATATATGTATAGAAATAGATATTTTAAATCGGATATCTCACAAACCCGGTATCAAAATCATGAGTGGTGGCAGACTGAGGGGATACAGGCAGGATTTGGGGGTTAAGGGGGTTAGCAAATCCAGAGGCCTGGTGCTATTAACCCCTTCATGCCCATGCCCTCCACACAGTCACAGCTTGGAAAGTAGTCCTGACCGTGACAGTGGTTGCTTGGTGCCCTGAAGGGAAAGTCAGACGCAATGGAAGTCTGGTTGGCATATAATCCTGTTTACAGCCATGCTCCCACATCACAGTTTGGCCAATAGCCCTGTCTGTGACACTACCCCCTACACCAGAACAGCATTCAGTCTTTATTTCAAGATATTCTAAGAGTCCTTAACAGCAATTCTGCACCTAATCCCCTGATAGAACCTGCTGAAAGGAATTTCTATCCATTCTGAGACATTCTGTATAATCTCCTTTTATGGATATATACACGCACACAATATAAGTATATTGAGTGCGTGCTGTAAAATGAACATCCTTAACATAACAGAGCTCCATTGAGGGGAAAAATACTGTTGGAAAGTAGAAAGCAGATACATTACACAGTACAACAAGAATAACAATGGCAAGGAAAGCAGCTAGGATGTAAGGAAAAAAGAATGTTCGGTGATCAAAGCACTGAACGTGCATCTGTTAATGAATAAACATTTTCAGAGTTTCTGATGCAACCAATCAGTATGTAAAAAAACACTGCAAATGCAATTTTCTTTTTATTTTTATATTTCGTTTTGATTTGAGAATTATACAATACCTTAATATCTTCCATTTCATCTGGCACAATTTTATACGCAGATATAGTCCCGCCCAATCTAAAATTGGAGACATAAATCTTTTATAAAAAATACTGTAAGGGAAAAAAATTACACAAATAACTTTTTTATTAACTATGAAAACAATGTATAAAGTAATTTCACCAACTGTTCACATAATACATATATTTAACCTCTTATTTATGGAGGGTGTGTTATGCTCCCAAAAATAGTTTGCAGCATTTTTTTACTCAATTTCCTTTACCATGATTCTCCTTTTTAATTTTTAGTGAACGCACACAAATTATATATTATTTTTTCAAGGACAGAGGAAGCTTTCTTTTGAAACCATTTTTAGATGTATAGTGTCATACCGACTTATGTAATACATACATGGACTTGCTACCTTGCAGAGATGGTATGGCCAGCTTCAGCATGAGAGGGGTTAATTTGATTGTATAGGCATGTGGTGCCAAAAGGTCTTACAACATGAATTTCTCTTTTGAAGCTGGGACTCCAACCAGGGCCCTCTGCAAGGAGTGAAATGATATAGATGAGGTGCCCCTAAGTCTAGCTTCAATGTAAACTGGCTGAGTAATCCACCATATGCCTGGATCCCATCATAGATAGTGGATTCTTTTTCATGTGCTAAGTGACTGGTAGCACTCAGGAAAACATTTCTTCCAGGGTCATATCCAAAACATACATCAATAATAACCCATAGATTCAATGAGAATTTTAATCAGAACTCATCTTGTGCATATTCAGAATGGGGAAAGCACACCATACAAAAAGAATACAAATATGGCTAGTGCAACTTAAGCCGCTTGGAAGAAGTTGCGAAGTTCATGGTATTAAGTCATAAGTAGCAAGTGCAACATTTCTATGGATTTCATAATTTACAAGAAGCAACAATTACTATATCTCTGTGGCGAACACAGGAGAGAGAACACAATCAAAATTCACTATTGGGACTGGTATAGTTCCTCAACACAAATGGGAGGTCATTAATGGTTCCTGTAGGTACACCTTCCCTCTGGTTATACCACTTTTGGTCCGACTTGGAAACTACGAGATGAACTGAAAAAGTATAAATTTAATGATAGGAAATTGGTCAGTGTGCTTACTAGGGGGCAAGATCTAATTTTAAGTACGTAGTTATCTTTGCTTGCCAGAGCACACAGACAAACCATTACTTTACCCTCCAAGTGAGTAGTTAGGTTAGGTTTTCTGTTAATTTCTTCTTTTCATTTTTTTATCTCTTTGGTGTAAATACCGTATTTGCTTGATTATTAGATGACCCCCATAATGAATATTAATTTAGGAAAAAAAGAAAAAGCCTGAATATAAGACTACCCTATAAATAAAAAGTTTTACTAGTAAATATTAATTCACATATAAACTACCGTATTTGCTCTATTATAAGACGGCCCTGAGTATAAGACGACCCCCCAAAATCTGAATATTAATTTAGGAAAAAAAGAAAAAGCCTGAATATAAGACGACCCTATAAGAAAAAAGTTTTACCAGTAAATGTTAATTAATGTAAACTATGTGAACAATTGTTTGTTAATAAAAACTATGATTGAGAAAAATATTTTGTTTTTATTTCCTTTTTTCACAACCTGCCCCCCCAGTTATGCACATCTGCCCCCAGGCTTGCCACTCTGCCCCAGAAATGCTTTATACCCCCCTATATGCCACTGTGCCCCATGATATGCCTTTTAACCCTCTATATGCCACTGTGCCCCATGATATGCCTTTTGACCCCATATGTGCCACTCTGCCTCCAGAATTGCCTTATACCCCTATAAGCCACTCTGGCATTTAAGGGGTTAAAAGGCATATTATGGGGCAGAGTGCATTTCAGGAGGCAGAGTGGCGGAAAGAGGAAAGAGTGGCATTAAGGGGGTTAAAAGGCATTTCACAGAGCACTCTGCCTCCAGAAATGCCTTATGCCCTCCGTTTAACACTCCCTCCCCCTCCCTCTGCAGCGGAAGTTGTCTACGCGAATCGCGTAGAGCTCTACACGCTGCCCGGACTAAGGACCGGGGACTCAGAAGCACCGGTAAGTTGGGGGGGGGATAACACAGGAGGATCCAGGTCCCCTGCATCGCTGCGGGGGATCTGGATCTTAGTCTCATAGTCAGACCTATTTGAGGTCTGATTATAAGACGACCCCGATTATAAGACAAGGGGTATTTTTCAGAGCATTTGCATTGGCAAGTAAAAAGAAAATAAAAACAAGAAATGCATTTTTTCCAATAGTGTCACCCCCTGTTCCCACTCTGTTACCCACGAGTGTGTCACCCGTGTGCCTGCTTCCCAGTGTACCACCCCTGATCCCCTAGGAAAAATATAAAATTCAACAAATGTCATTTTTTCAGATTCATGGGCTGCAAAACTCAGGAGTGTTGAGGTAGAATCCATTTCGCCTAGAAAGCAGGTTTCATAGTCTTTGTGACAGTTTATTGTTATGTCATTGCAAAGTCTTCTTAATTTTGGATTCAAGAAAAGAAGCAAACAAGATGCGGCGACTGTGTCTCAAAGCCATAGCACCTGCAAGAGTAGAAGCCCAAATCCTACTGCTGTATTAAAAGACAAAAAGTATGATACAGAGAAGAGAAAGATTATTTAAACCTCAATGGAACGATTCCTGGCCTTGGCTTGTTTTGAAGGAGAGCCAGAGGGAAGAAAAGATGCACTGTTAAATTTGCCTAAAATACCGTAGCAAGGTAGGAAACTCTTTGTAAGTGACCGTGATAAGTTTTTCATTGAACCAATCAAAGCTCATAAAACAAGCAAGGCTCACGTGGCATGCTGTTCGTGGTTCAAACAAGAAAATAAAGTCTGAGACATCCACATGTACAGTGTCACGGAGCTGGTTAGTCCGAGCGACTACCTCCGCTGTCTTGTGCTCCCTTAGCATGGGACAACACACTTTCCCCGGTTCCCCAGTCACTAGCCGAGACTCAGTGTAGGGTAAAACCAAACGAAGACTGATTTATTTCTCACACACAGGACTGGATATATCCAACAAAACACACATTAACATAAAACAAGATATTGGGACACAAACCGCCCCCTTAATCTGCCTCCCAGAGACAACAGGGGCAGTAACGAGATTAACAATACAATAGGGGGGAGACTGATTTATACAACATTAAACTGAAAGAATGGTGGTCACTCCCTGGTTGCAGATCCTGGCTGTCTGCTGGAGATAATCCCCTCAGCCAGTGATGAGATGATACTGCTGGGGGTAGCCACAGAAGCCTTTACAAACCCAGGGCCCATAGTCAATAGGGAGGAGGCTGGCAGTCAGGCTTCTCCAGCGGTCCCAGTGATGGTGGCTTCCGTCACATACAGCAACTAGCAGTGCCAGTTCTGCAGTTCAATCAGCATTATTGTTAAAGCGCTACAGAATCTAAAGGAGGTAGAAAGGAAGAGACTATTTTCTTTAACAATGCATACTTAGTTGCAAAACAGGGGAAGCCTCTTTCAGACACGGATATGTTGTGCCGAGCAATGATAAAGGCTGGTGAGGATTTAGGGAAAAACTACACTAAAACTACACTAATCGTGAAAAACTCATGAAACGTGAAGCAGAAATAATTTGATGGGACATCAAAAGAAATTGTCAGAAAGTCAAGATTTATCTATTTTGTTGCAGATGACAGCACAGATTTGAACAGGAAACCGTGCTGGTGAGGGTTGTCAATAAAGGGAAACCTTATACAGCATTTGTAGCCCTTGTGTGCTGGATGCCTCCGTTAAAGGTCTAAAAACCTATCCCTGGATATGAAACATCTGAGGTCTCCAGAACAGCCTGGTCCGACATTTACCTTTGTAAATTTTGATGGCGTCGCTGTTATGATGGGTTCAAAAGGTGGTGAAGCCGCACAAAGAACATTCCTTTTCTGCTGCCTGTACACTGTGTAGCACACAAGCTTCAACTAGGGATTCTAGATTCTAGATTCTTTGTTTTGTTTTTCGTCACTTGAAATTTTATTGAATTGTATTAGATAATAAGAACATGGACAAAAACAAGAGAAAAAGAGCAGTACATAGCTCATCTGACATCATCCCAGATCTTGACAACATGGTAAAGAATGAATAAACAAAACAAGGTCCAATATTTCTGGATAATGTTGCAGAATTGTAAAAACTTAAAGTCCTTATTGGGAAGGGAGTAGTCAGTCCTCAAGCCTTGAAAAGACCGAACGTGATCTTGTGAAATAAGGTGGCCTATCAACTGTATACCAGCTTGCATCCAGGAGCCAAGCCAGGGTAGGAGAGAGCGCAGAAACGTGATGGGGGCATGTTTAATGTGGATGGGAAACCAAGGAGTGATCTGTATTTATCCCATAGGATCAACGACAGTTTTATGTTAGGTAAAAGACTAGGGAAGGTTGGGCGGACATTACAGATGGACCGATTACAGGAGCCAGAGAAGATCCCATAAAACCAAAGGACATCCAAAAATATTGTCAAGATCAACCCACGCCACCTGTGCAGAGTCTGAAAATAGTTGAAGAGTCTGTGCAAGGGTAGCTACAAGGTAATATTTCTTAATATCAGGAACCCCCAGGCCACCTAACTTCCTGGGGCGCTGTAAAAGCCGAATCGAGAGCCATGCTTTTTTATTAGCCCAAATTAAGGTAGATACTATCGACTGAACTTCCCGTAGGAAGGTAGGTATACAGGTACGGGCAGTGTTTGAAACAAATAAAGCAATTTTGGTAGATAATTCATTTTGAAGGGGACAATTCTACCTGTCCATGACAATTCTAACTTAGACCATCTCTGGAGATCTCTTTTAATAGCCTGCCAAATGTATTGGTAATTCACTTTAGCAAGAGTGTGGATAGATTTAGTGAGTCTTATTCCTAAATACGAGAGGTAATCAGACCTCCAGTCATACAGGAATGCTTTTGATAATTGCCCGTGGGAATTCCCGGCAAGGGAGATTGTTAAAGCACATCGTGCAGACGTGCCGGCAGCGGAGGTCGTTAACGCCGGTGAACGTCTGCATGATGCGCTTGGACAATCTCCCGTGCCGGCGGAAGAATGGGTCCGAAGTTTTCTTGCTAAGAGAGTGTCCGCTTTATTACCCTTGGAGTAATAAGCCTGATGAAGCCGCCCCGAGGCCAACTCAGTTTGTTGAAGTTTTTTTTTTGTTTTTTTTCCATCCTTTATTGCTTGCAGTTCAGCATGTGTTGCAGGAGACCAAGAGGATTTGTCCGTGAGCTCAAAACTCAAAACTTATCAGTGAGGGTAGACAGTGAGTGCATCCTTTTCTTTTTATGCTGAGAGGCAACCTTTATAAAGCGACCTCAAATTACCGCTTTGTGGGCCAGAGTGTTCTAGGCAGCAGATCCGGCATCGAGCTCAACAAAAAAAATTGTTTCAAAGGAGTCCACAATTTCAGCACAGGTGGGGGGGCCCGTGAAGTAAACTTTCATTCAATCTCCAGGTTGGCGGAGGAAGATCTATGCCATTATATGTGATAGAAATCCAAACTGGCGCATGGTGGGACCATGATATATTGCCAATGGAGGCTGAGCGGACAGACTGTAAGGTCAACTTATCTTCTAGAATGTGATCAATTAGAGAGTAACTACAATTGGGATTTGAATAAAATGTAAAGTCTCTTCCAAGAGGGTGCAAAACTCTCCAGGCATCATATACTCTACATCGATGTAGAAGGTATTGAAATTGGTTACATTGCTCCGTAAGTGCCTTCAGATATCTAGATATCCTTGTAGCAGAGGAATCCAACTTCGGCAGAGGGGTAAGGTTAAAATCTCCACCAATAATCGTACTCCCCACTTGGACCTTTTTACGTTTGAGGAAGATCTTCTCCAAAAAAGCAATTGATTGACATTGGATGCATATAAATTAAGATCTGCTGTAAGATCGGCAGCCAGGGTAACCAATCTTACGCGGGCCGCACCTCGAGCCCTGCTACAACAAGAGCCCTGCTACTTACCTGTGGGAGGGTCTTTTGTACTGCATAGAGGAAGCGGAACCCAGCAGAGTTCACATGACATCACATGACTCTGCTCCAGTCTTGCTTCCCCTGTGCAGTACCAGAGAACGCAGAGGGAGGCCGCGCCCCCTCCTGAAGTCTGTGAGCGGCATCGAGGAGCTGCAGTGCAGGTAAGGGGGTGGAGAGGGTGTTTGAATGAGAATGCGTGACTGAGGGAATGAATCTGTGAATGAATATATGAACGAATGTGAGTGTGTCATAGCATGGATGTTTAAGTGCTGGAACCTAGGCACGATGGGACTGTGATTGATGTTAGCAATCACACTCCTATCATGCCAAGTCAGCCAGTACATGCTGAAACCTAGCTAGCTGCCCCCCTTGTGTATGGATGCTGCCAGGAGTATGGGGTCTGCACATCACTTACAGCCTTACCAGCATGTACTGGCTGACTTGGCATGATAGGAGTGTGACTGCTAACAGCAGTCACAACAAGCACAGTCCCATCATGCCTAGGTACCAGCATGTACTGGTTGCCTGGGTATGATAGGAGTGTGATTGCTGTTAGCAATCACACTCCTATCATGCCAAGTCATATTGCTAATTTTTTTTGTCCAATTGTGGTGTGTTACCCTACTTTTATTAAAAATGTAAGTTTTTATTATTATTTTTAAAGGTGGGGGGTCATTTTCGGTTTTGGCTAAGTGAACCGTTAATGTTTTGGTCCAGAATTTTCAAAATAAATAGAACTATTTCATTTTTAATTATTCTGAATTTGTAATCTAAAACTTTCTAGGCCCAGAAATCGGTGAGAGGAAAAGTAAAGGTTTTGTGTCATTTGCTTTATTTTAATCTGTATATTTTATTAAAGGCCATATTTTCTCACAGTGAAAAATGAGTGCGGCCCTCGCACGAATACAATTCTGATGAAGTGGCCCACTGCAGAAAAATCTTGGACACCCCTGGCTTAGAGCGAAGTTGAAAGTGAACATTTTTATGAATAAGCAGAGCCACCCCAGCTGTCTTACTGTCTGACATAGCATGATATGTTTAGGGCTGCAACAACTAATCGATAAAATCGATTATCGATCATGAAAATCATTGCCAATGAATTTCATTATCGATTAGTTGAATCGATTTTTATTGATTATAAAATTAGGGTTTTTTTCCAGAGCTCTGAAAAATACCCCTCATTATATAATGTTACAGTGACTCATAGCAGCAGCTCCTACTTACCAGTCCCTCCCTGTAATCACTGTGACAACTGGGCCCGCCCCTTCCTTCTCCCAGAACCACACGGCTGTGACACTCATCTAACTAAGTATGAAATTAATATTTGGGCTGCTGAACGTTAAGGGAGGTGGGGGTTAATTTAGAGGCAGTTATGGTTAATGGGGTGTTTAGGGTTAATTTATGGGCAGCTGTGGTTAATGGGGTGTTTAGGGTCAAATTGGGGCAGTTGTGGTTAATGGTGTGTTTAGGGTTAATTTAGGGGCTGTTATGGTTAATGGGGTGTTTAGGGTTCATTTAGGGGCAGTTGTGGTTGATGGGGTATTTAGGGTTAATTTAGGGGTAGTTATGGTTAATGGGGTGTTTAGGGTTAATTTAGGGGCCGTTATGGTTAATGGGGTATTTAGGGTTAATTTAGGGGTAGTTATGGTTAATGGGATGTTTAGGGTTAATTTAATTAATTTAATAAAGTTAACTTAAAGTGCAGTTAGAGGTAAAGGGGGACAAACTAAAGGGAATCTAAATCCTGGGGACAGTGAAGATTATTTTTAAAAGTATGGTGTCAGTGTGATGCGAACGGGTCTGTGACTATGAGGGGACTATGAGATATCTGAGGGGTATACAGCATATCTGGGGAGGACGGAGTGACATATCTGGGGGTATAAGGCATATCTGGGGCTACAGTGGGGGTAGAGTGGCGTGGCATATGTGGTGGTAGAGTGGCGTGGCATATGTGGGGGTAGAGTGGCGTGGCATGTCGGGGAGGCAGCATGGCAAGCTCAAATGTGCATAAATTGGGGGGGGGCTGGTTGGGAATTAAAGACAAGAAATGCATTTTATCAAAGTTTTTTTATTCTGCTGTTTGTATTTAACATTTGTTTATTAAATTATTTTAAATAAATGAAAAATTTACATTCATTTTTTTTATCCGATTAAACGATTAATCGAAAAAATAATCGGCCAACTAATCGATTATGAAAATAGTTTTCAGCCAGTGTGTCTCTTGTACCATCACTTTATCTGCCCTATCTCTCCTAGATTTAAGCTCACGAAAGAACATCAGTAGTTTAGGGGGAGTGTTAAGGCCTTTGGCATTAATAGTCAGGGCTGTGAGACTCATTATGGGGAGAGGAAAGACAAAAAATGCACATAGTACCAACTAGAAAGCGCAAACAATGTGTAAATATGTGCGTGTGTAAATGTGTATGCCACATGTGCCCAGGGATGAGAGACACAAAAGAAAGGGGGAAAATGTATGTATAACTGTGTCCAGCAGAAAGAACTGGAGAGGACACTGAATATCAAAATGAGTCAGAAAGTGTGTATATATATGTGGGCCACAAGTGCCCAAAGAGGAGGGACTACTTCGGCAGAGAGATATACTAGTAGAACTCCCAAGTGTGAATAGCAGTAAATGTAGGGCTGCAACAACTAACTGCTAAAATTGATAATGTTAAAATCAAATATATTACCATATTTGCTCGATTATAAGACAAGGATTTTTTCAGAGCAAATGCTCTGAAAAATACCCCTCGTCTTATAATCGAGGCCATCTTCTAATCAGACCTCAAAAAAATATCCGCTGGGGCCAGGCTGCTTACCGGTGCTTTGGTCGCGAGTAGCAAAGTGTCACATAATTCTGCCTCCCCCTCCTTCCTCTGGGGGCGGGGCCAGAGACGTTGCTCGCACAGCCAGGCCCCTGCAGAAGTCTTCGAGTGAGAGATCTGCAGTTCAGGTGATTAATGGAATGAATGAGTATTTAAATGTTTGTGAATGAGTGTGTGTGTGTGTGATAGCATGGATGTGTAAGGGGGGTGGTGGTGGTAGCATGGCATAGGGAGGCTGTACTCACACTCCTATCATCCCCAGGTTCCAGCATGTAGTGGCTGCCTTGGCTTGATAGGAGTGGGATTGCTGTTAGCACCTCCAGAAATGCATTTTAACCCCCTATATGCCACTCTGGCATATAGGGGGTTAAAAGGCATATCATGGGCAGAGTGGCATATAGGAGGGTATAAGACATTTCTGGAGGCAGAGTGGCATATAGAGGGTTAAAAGGCACATCATGGGGCAGAATGGCAAATAGGGGGTATAAGGCATTTCTGGGGCAGAGTGGCAACCTTGGGGGCAGATGTGCATAACTGGGGGGGCAGGTTGGCAAATAAAAAAATATATATTTTTCTCAATCATAGCTTTTATTAAATATGATTTTTTTTTTACATGAATTAATATTTACTAGTAGAGCTGAAACAACGAATCGATAAAATCGATAATAATCGATAACGGAAATCATCGATAACGATTTCCGTTATCGATTAATCGAGTGATCAATTCGTTGTTGGAGCACTCGGCTCCTTTTACTTACCTCCGCGAGCGTTCCCCGCTTCTGCTACACGCTCTGCAGTCTCCGCCTTCTTTTAGCTACGTGACGGATGTGACGCGTTCCGGAGGTAAGTATTCTTCATGTCTATGTGCACGGATCGCACAGAGCCACTCGCACAGAGCGAATCGCTCTGTGCGAATGGCTCCATTCGCACAGAGCGGTTCGCTCTGTGCGAGTGGCTCCATTCGCACAGAGCGGTTCGCTCTGTGCGAGTGGCTCCATTCGCACAGAGCGGTTCGCTCTGTGCGAGTGGCTCCATTCGCACAGAGCGGTTCGCTCTGTGCGAGTGGCTCCATTCGCACAGAGCGGTTCGCTCTGTGCGAGTGGCTCCATTCGCACAGAGCGGTTCGTGAGTGTGGGTGCAGGGCAGAGTGGGGGTGGGGGTGCAGGGCAGAGTGGGGGTGGGGGTGCAGGGCAGAGTGGGGGTGGGGGGTGCAGGGCAGGAGACTGGGTGCAGGGCAGAGTGGGGGTGGGGATGCAGGGTGTGAGTGTGGGTGCAGAGCAGAGTGGGAGACTGGGTGCAGGGCAGAGTGGGGGTGGGGATGCAGGGCAGGGTGTGAGTGTGGGTGCAGGGCAGAGTGGGTGCAGGGCAGAGTGTGAGTGTGGGGGCAGGGCTGGGTGCAGGGCAGAGTTAGAGACTGGGTGCAGGGGCACAGTGCAAAGTGCTGGGTGCAAAGTGCCAGTGCTGGGTGCAAAGTGCCAGGGCTGGGTGCAAAGTGCCAGGGCTGGGTGCAAAGTGCTGGTGCAAAGTGCTGAATGCTGGGTGCAAAGTGCTGGATGCAAAGTGCCAGGGCTGGGGCAAAGTGCTGGGTGCAAAGTGCTGGGTGCAAAGTGCCAGGGCTGGGTGCAAAGTGCTGGGTGCAAAGTGCTGGGTGCAAAGTGCTGGGGCAAAGTTTCTTGAACAGTAATAGTCCACCTCTTTTCAGAATGTTTGGGGTTATTTTGTTTCATAAATATTGTGTTTGGGTTCTTGTACTTTGAAAATATTGTTTTTTATTACATCATAACAAAATAAGAATGTTAATGTAAATTTTAAGTTGTTTTTTAACATCCAGTTCATTAAATTCTTTTAAATAAACGAAAAATTTGCATATTGTTTTTTTTTATCCGATTAATCGATTAATCGAAAAAATAATCGGCCGATTAATCGATTATTAAAATAATCGTTAGTTGCAGCCCTATTTACTAGTAAAACTTTTTCCTATAGGGTAGTCTTATATTCAGGCTTTTTGTTTTTATCCTAAATTAATATTTAGATTTTGGGGGGTCATCTTATAATCAAGATCATATTATAATCGAGCAAATACGGTAATTTTCATAAAACTTCCCATTCTGTTATGTGAGGGGGTGGGAACGCCTCTGGCACTGTTGAGGAGATAGTACAATGACCCTCCTACAACTTCTCAAAGCTGAGCCATGCAATCTTCTGGCTTGTAGATGATTTTAGTGGAGGGATTCACGTGGATGCATAGTTTTACTGGGAAACTCCATTTGTAGAGGAATTTCTTTGCCTGCAGTAATTTGGTAATGTGACAACATGCTTTTTTGTGATGGCAAGCGCAGAGATTAAGAGAAATAAAAAGCTGATCTTTCTTTTGAAAGATTTTTGCTTTGTTAGGTAGATTTCAACAGAGCTTATTTTACATCATGAAACTGAGCTGGCACTACAATGCTTAGCAGGAGAGACTATTACTAGATCTTGACTAGAACCAAAGTATGCAGGGAATGCAGTACAGACAGGGTATCTATAGTTAGGCCGAACATTCGTACCTCAGCAAAAACAAAGCACTGTCCAATGCGAAGGGGCATATAGTAAAAGCATCCTAGAGGCACAACATAAAAAGCTTATTGGAGAGTGATATTGTATGTGTGCAACTTCATGCGTATCCGTAAAAGTACACTGAATTAGGCAATCTTAAATACAGGGATTGAGAAGATATTGAGGCCAGGGATTGTGAGCTGAGGGATTGTGAGCTGAGGGGCGCATGCTCAGATGCAATACTCATTAAAAAAAAATGTCAAATATAAACAGAGACATATAGGCGTTATCCCCCCGTAGTGCATCATGTGAAGTGTAGACGAAAGTCTCCGTGTCTGTGTAACTCTGCACCTTCCAGGTGCAGCTCCTAAACCCACAATAACGCTGAATCAGATAATTAAAGGGGGAGGGGCCTAATGCCATAACACCAGATGTCACATAAGCATTAAGTTCCAGGCACGCGCCCGCAGGTGCCAAAGCAATAGTGCCAAATAAGATGACCACATTATGTGTTCCGGGAACATAGATACGTGAGAAACATGAAACAGAAGATCCTGTTCGAGGAACCAACTATGATCGCTTCCTATGCTCTGTTTTAACCAGCTGCCATCTTGATTGATCGGTTCGGCGGTGGACATTTTTTTTAGCCATGATCCATGGCTAGTCTCAGTTGTGAGGCTTCTGTGGATGCTGCAATGCAGGTATTTAAAAGCAGCCCGTACATCTACAGGTTTTGTAACAAATACTGTATTTGCCCGAATATAGGCAGAATTCCCCCCCCCACTTTAAGTCTTTAAAGTGGGGGTGAGGCCTACATTCGGGGTTTAGCACAGGAATGCGGAATTCGACATGTAGTTCCAGGCGCCGGGCAGTGTTAGCATACAGATCCCCCGCAGCGCTGCAGGAGACCTGAATCCTACTCTCCGATACGCTGAGACAGCCTCCCCTGCCAGCACTTTCCACGGGGGGAGGGACGGCACGGCAGATTGTCTAAGTACATCGCACAGATGTTTACGCGCATCGCCGCAGCCGGTGAATAACCTCCGCTAGCGCCACGTCTGCTCGATGTGCTTTAACAATATCGAGCAATATTTGCTCGATTATAAGACAAGGATTTTTTCAGAGCAAATGCTCTGAAAAATACCCCTCGTCTTATAATCGAGGCCATCTTCTAATCAGACCTCAAAAAAATATCCGCTGGGGCCAGGCTGCTTACCGGTGCTTTGGTCGCGAGTAGCAAAGTGTCACATAATTCTGCCTCCCCCTCCTTCCTCTGGGGGCGGGGCCAGAGACGTTGCTCGCACAGCCAGGCCCCTGCAGAAGTCTTCGAGTGAGAGATCTGCAGTTCAGGTGATTAATGGAATGAATGAGTATTTAAATGTTTGTGAATGAGTGTGTGTGTGTGTGATAGCATGGATGTGTAAGGGGGGTGGTGGTGGTAGCATGGCATAGGGAGGCTGTACTCACACTCCTATCATCCCCAGGTTCCAGCATGTAGTGGCTGCCTTGGCTTGATAGGAGTGGGATTGCTGTTAGCACCTCCAGAAATGCATTTTAACCCCCTATATGCCACTCTGGCATATAGGGGGTTAAAAGGCATATCATGGGCAGAGTGGCATATAGGAGGGTATAAGACATTTCTGGAGGCAGAGTGGCATATAGAGGGTTAAAAGGCACATCATGGGGCAGAATGGCAAATAGGGGGTATAAGGCATTTCTGGGGCAGAGTGGCAACCTTGGGGGCAGATGTGCATAACTGGGGGGGCAGGTTGGCAAATAAAAAAATATATATTTTTCTCAATCATAGCTTTTATTAAATATGATTTTTTTTTTACATGAATTAATATTTACTAGTAGAGCTGAAACAACGAATCGATAAAATCGATAATAATCGATAACGGAAATCATCGATAACGATTTCCGTTATCGATTAATCGAGTGATCAATTCGTTGTTGGAGCACTCGGCTCCTTTTACTTACCTCCGCGAGCGTTCCCCGCTTCTGCTACACGCTCTGCAGTCTCCGCCTTCTTTTAGCTACGTGACGGATGTGACGCGTTCCGGAGGTAAGTATTCTTCATGTCTATGTGCACGGATCGCACAGAGCCACTCGCACAGAGCGAATCGCTCTGTGCGAATGGCTCCATTCGCACAGAGCGGTTCGCTCTGTGCGAGTGGCTCCATTCGCACAGAGCGGTTCGCTCTGTGCGAGTGGCTCCATTCGCACAGAGCGGTTCGCTCTGTGCGAGTGGCTCCATTCGCACAGAGCGGTTCGCTCTGTGCGAGTGGCTCCATTCGCACAGAGCGGTTCGCTCTGTGCGAGTGGCTCCATTCGCACAGAGCGGTTCGTGAGTGTGGGTGCAGGGCAGAGTGGGGGTGGGGGTGCAGGGCAGAGTGGGGGTGGGGGTGCAGGGCAGAGTGGGGGTGGGGGGTGCAGGGCAGGAGACTGGGTGCAGGGCAGAGTGGGGGTGGGGATGCAGGGTGTGAGTGTGGGTGCAGAGCAGAGTGGGAGACTGGGTGCAGGGCAGAGTGGGGGTGGGGATGCAGGGCAGGGTGTGAGTGTGGGTGCAGGGCAGAGTGGGTGCAGGGCAGAGTGTGAGTGTGGGGGCAGGGCTGGGTGCAGGGCAGAGTTAGAGACTGGGTGCAGGGGCACAGTGCAAAGTGCTGGGTGCAAAGTGCCAGTGCTGGGTGCAAAGTGCCAGGGCTGGGTGCAAAGTGCCAGGGCTGGGTGCAAAGTGCTGGTGCAAAGTGCTGAATGCTGGGTGCAAAGTGCTGGATGCAAAGTGCCAGGGCTGGGGCAAAGTGCTGGGTGCAAAGTGCTGGGTGCAAAGTGCCAGGGCTGGGTGCAAAGTGCTGGGTGCAAAGTGCTGGGTGCAAAGTGCTGGGGCAAAGTTTCTTGAACAGTAATAGTCCACCTCTTTTCAGAATGTTTGGGGTTATTTTGTTTCATAAATATTGTGTTTGGGTTCTTGTACTTTGAAAATATTGTTTTTTATTACATCATAACAAAATAAGAATGTTAATGTAAATTTTAAGTTGTTTTTTAACATCCAGTTCATTAAATTCTTTTAAATAAACGAAAAATTTGCATATTGTTTTTTTTTATCCGATTAATCGATTAATCGAAAAAATAATCGGCCGATTAATCGATTATTAAAATAATCGTTAGTTGCAGCCCTATTTACTAGTAAAACTTTTTCCTATAGGGTAGTCTTATATTCAGGCTTTTTGTTTTTATCCTAAATTAATATTTAGATTTTGGGGGGTCATCTTATAATCAAGATCATATTATAATCGAGCAAATACGGTAATTTTCATAAAACTTCCCATTCTGTTATGTGAGGGGGTGGGAACGCCTCTGGCACTGTTGAGGAGATAGTACAATGACCCTCCTACAACTTCTCAAAGCTGAGCCATGCAATCTTCTGGCTTGTAGATGATTTTAGTGGAGGGATTCACGTGGATGCATAGTTTTACTGGGAAACTCCATTTGTAGAGGAATTTCTTTGCCTGCAGTAATTTGGTAATGTGACAACATGCTTTTTTGTGATGGCAAGCGCAGAGATTAAGAGAAATAAAAAGCTGATCTTTCTTTTGAAAGATTTTTGCTTTGTTAGGTAGATTTCAACAGAGCTTATTTTACATCATGAAACTGAGCTGGCACTACAATGCTTAGCAGGAGAGACTATTACTAGATCTTGACTAGAACCAAAGTATGCAGGGAATGCAGTACAGACAGGGTATCTATAGTTAGGCCGAACATTCGTACCTCAGCAAAAACAAAGCACTGTCCAATGCGAAGGGGCATATAGTAAAAGCATCCTAGAGGCACAACATAAAAAGCTTATTGGAGAGTGATATTGTATGTGTGCAACTTCATGCGTATCCGTAAAAGTACACTGAATTAGGCAATCTTAAATACAGGGATTGAGAAGATATTGAGGCCAGGGATTGTGAGCTGAGGGATTGTGAGCTGAGGGGCGCATGCTCAGATGCAATACTCATTAAAAAAAAATGTCAAATATAAACAGAGACATATAGGCGTTATCCCCCCGTAGTGCATCATGTGAAGTGTAGACGAAAGTCTCCGTGTCTGTGTAACTCTGCACCTTCCAGGTGCAGCTCCTAAACCCACAATAACGCTGAATCAGATAATTAAAGGGGGAGGGGCCTAATGCCATAACACCAGATGTCACATAAGCATTAAGTTCCAGGCACGCGCCCGCAGGTGCCAAAGCAATAGTGCCAAATAAGATGACCACATTATGTGTTCCGGGAACATAGATACGTGAGAAACATGAAACAGAAGATCCTGTTCGAGGAACCAACTATGATCGCTTCCTATGCTCTGTTTTAACCAGCTGCCATCTTGATTGATCGGTTCGGCGGTGGACATTTTTTTTAGCCATGATCCATGGCTAGTCTCAGTTGTGAGGCTTCTGTGGATGCTGCAATGCAGGTATTTAAAAGCAGCCCGTACATCTACAGGTTTTGTAACAAATACTGTATTTGCCCGAATATAGGCAGAATTCCCCCCCCCACTTTAAGTCTTTAAAGTGGGGGTGAGGCCTACATTCGGGGTTTAGCACAGGAATGCGGAATTCGACATGTAGTTCCAGGCGCCGGGCAGTGTTAGCATACAGATCCCCCGCAGCGCTGCAGGAGACCTGAATCCTACTCTCCGATACGCTGAGACAGCCTCCCCTGCCAGCACTTTCCACGGGGGGAGGGACGGCACGGCAGATTGTCTAAGTACATCGCACAGATGTTTACGCGCATCGCCGCAGCCGGTGAATAACCTCCGCTAGCGCCACGTCTGCTCGATGTGCTTTAACAATATCCCTTGGCAGGACTTCCCACAGGGGGGAGTGCGGC
>NC_071095.1:33384701-33489701 GCF_027358695.1 Spea bombifrons | reverse complement strand
CAGTTCAGTGATTTTTCTCCTTTCGTGTGAATAGCGCACCCATGTAAACTATATATTATTTTTTTCAAGGAGAGATAAAGATTTCTTTAGATGCCATAGTTGGATGATTAGCTGAAAATTAGAAAAAAAACACCTAATTTGTTTTAAAATTTTCCCTCTGAATCCTCACAAAATTAGGTAAAGTGATGGAAAATCCCCTCCAAGTTTATCAATTCAGGTGTCCTGATTTCAGAAATACCTAATTTATATAGATTTTCCATACTTTCACAGCACCAGGGAACCAGGTGTACATTTTTATGGCTTAAAGGGTTTGGGGGTTGTGAACGGGGGCAGGAGGATACTACTGGGTAGATGTTATGCTAGGGTAATGGGATGTAAGGTTTTAAATTTTTTATTATTATTATCTTTTTTATATATTGCTTTTTAATTTTTTATATATACATATATGATTTTTTTTTTTTTTAAATGGTTAGAGGTCCTCTTAGGGACCTCCTGAACATGTTGTTAATGCCAGTGATGTCATAATGACATCACTTAGCTCACTTTTATTATTTTTTTAAATTATTATTTATATTATTATTTTAATGATTTTTTTATTATTATTTTTTAAATGAATAACCTTTTTTTTTTTTTTCTGTTTCAGCACGGGAGGAGGGTGAGAGACATGGTTTCTCACTCTCCTCCCCGCGATCCCCCTGCACTGATCACACTGATCTCTATGCAGGTCCTCACAGACATGCATAGAGATCGCAGCGTCTGTGCCTCATAGGGGGACAGGATGTCCCCTGCAACTTTCCGGCTTTCAGCCTGATCTCCCGTGCAGCGGCAGGGATATGTGAAGGGACGCCCTGTACCCCGAGTGGGTACTCCCGCCATGCGTTGCTTCCTCCTGCCGGGACACCAACAATTAACCCCTTCAGCGCCAGGCAGAACCAGCTTTGTAGATAGAAGGGGGGACAATAAAGGATCATAGCAGCCCACCCCAAGCATCAGGCAACACTCATGTTGAGGTGAAAACAGTACTCCTTTATTAAAACTAAATACAGAGCTATATATACACAAGTAAGAAAAAGGGCAAGACAAATATCACATGCTCTAATTACCATGTCAGGAAGGAAGTAATTAGATCAAATCCTGCAACACAATATCCGGAGGAAGGACAGGATGACATGAGACATAAATAATTACATTCATTGGGGACTGCCTAAGTCCGGATCCTCCTGAAGACCATCTCGTAATAATCCCGGGCCGCCAAAGTCATAGCCCTCAGTGGGCTCTGTACCTTCCAGGCACCAACCCACCTCGGCTGCGTTTCATCGTAACGCCCTGTATCCGTCATCCCACATCATCTCGGTTTGGACCAGCCCGTCTAACTCGGACACCCATTCCTCCCTGGGCTGCTCTCCCAGCAACGGCATTCGTGCCTCCAGCTGGAACCAGTAAATATCCTCGCTAGTTGGGAGGCACTTACCCTGGTATTCCTGTTCCCATTGCAGAGTCTCCCACCAGAGTTGCCGACTCTGCGAGGCCTCGGTCTCGGTCGCGGTCCTGGCATTTCATGCTGAGTGCCGGAATATGACGTCATACTCTGGCGCTCAGCAGTGAGGCAGAGCGCACTGTGGCAGAGCAGGGAGACAGAGGCCTCGTGATCCCACCGCAGGACTTCTACAAGGTAAGTGAACTTCAAAGGGGGAGATGGTAGATAGTTGAGGATGGGGTAGATAGGTAGAAGGGGTGGATAGGACAGAAGGGAGTGAGAAGGGGTACATAGTGCAGCAGGGAGTGAGAAGGGATAGATAGGGCAGAAGAGAGGGAGAACGGGTAGATAGGGAGAAAGGAGGGTAGCAAGAATATTGAAATAAAGAGTCAGAATGAGAGAGAGAGTGAATGGATTAATGTGTGGATGCATTGTGAGAATGAGTGAGAATAAATGAATTAATGTGTGGATGAATTGTGTGAATGAGTGAGAGTATTAATGTATGGATGAATTGTGTGAATGAGTGAGAGAAGTAAATAATTTGTGTGAAAGAATAAATGATTGTGTGAGTGAAAGTGAATTTGTGAGTGACTGTAAAAGTGTTTGTGTGAATCATAGGTGTATAATTGATTTGTCAATAAGGCAAAGATGGTATAAGCAGGGTGTTTAAGCATTGGGGACCAAGATGGTACAGGCAGGGTGTTTATGGGACAAAGATGGCACAGCTAGTGTGTTTATGGTTCAAAGATGTCATACACTCGGCTGTTTGGGGACAATGTTGACTCATTCTGGGCTGTTTGGGGACAAAGATGGCACGTCCTATACCTTGTATAGCCCAGGCCTTGTAGAGACTTCTGTGTGGATACAGGGGTTCAGTTTCTGCTGATGTTCCCCATGTTTTAGCACTCAGAGTCTCAAAACTGTAACGTCAGCTGGACATCCTGTGGTAGGAAGAAGGCTGATTGTTTTTGCATTGTTAATTGTATAGGTGTGAAGTGTTTCCCCTGTTATTGTGTGAGTTAGCCCTTGTCTTAAAACCCCTTGTAGGTATGACTAGCTCTCACTGCTGCATACCTAATTATCAATTACATAACAGGTAGCTGTTAATCCTGTGAGCTCCTGTTATCCCTGTGTCCTGGCCATTGTCTGTCTCAAGCCAATTATATGTTTATCATCGTTCCACGTCTACGTCCCCAATTAATGTAATTTTTTATGTCTCATGTCATTCTGTCCTTCCCCTGGATATTGTGTTGCAGGATTTGATCTAATTACTTCCTTCCTGACATGGGAATCATGTGATATTTGTCTTGCCCCTTTTCTTGTGTATATATATAGCTTTATCTTTGGTTTTAATAAAGGAGTCCTGTTTTCACCTCAACATGAGTGTTGCCTGATGTTTGGGGTGGGCTGTAGCCACGCTGTGTAGCTAAGCTTCGGATAGCCACAGTGCCAACGCAGCTCCGGTGCAGCGGCGCCCCCCCCCCTTCTATCTACAACGCTGGTTCTGCCTGGCGCCGAAGGGGTTACTTGTTGGTGTCCCGGCAGGAGTGGTTTACAAAGTATATACACATCTGATATATGATGCCCATGGTAAAAAACGTAATTTTGAATAGTCAGTAAAAAACTAATTATTTATATTTTTAAAGATAGGTCTTAATGTTAAGAAACAACATAAAAATATAATTTTTTAATTTTACAGACGAATAAAACTTAAAACAAACTTAAATCTAATGAATAATCCTTAAAATTTGTAAAATTAAGTACATTTACTAAAACTGCCGTTTCTTGTAAACAAAGCAGAGGATCTTGAGAAAATGTAGTATTATGACAACTCTGTGTAAGAGACAGGTGGTTAGTAGTTTAAGTGACAGAAGGCAATAAAATAGTAAAACTTGATAAAAACTTAAAGGAAGAGATGTAGATCAAAATCTACATTAAAACCATTTGGTGTCAATGTTTTTAAGGTGAATATCCAAAACATCTCATTTTTATCTAATTGTTACTGATATTGCCTCCTCTCCAAGGGATAGGTATTATTTTTAATCGCTAAATTTTTTTAAAAAATCGGGGTCTTTGTTATGCTTTAAAAATTGTTTAGAGACACTGTGGGTAGTGACGCCATTTTTAATGTTTCGACATTGTTCCATTATTCTCACTTTTAAACATCTGGTCATCATACCCACATATTGTAATCCACGAGGACATAAATAACACATTTAGTGTTGCAAGCTATACATTCATTTATTTATCTTGTATTCTTTCTGTGTGATATTAGATTTAAAAGAACCTTGTCTGCATTGTGTTATATTGGTTGACTTGCAGGCTAAGCATGTATTACATTTGAAAAAACCCTTTTCTTCATTTAAAAATGTCCCTTTTATTTCTTTTTTGTTACCTGTGTAGTTTAAAGCTTCTATCTGGTGCTCCTCTAAAAACAATTTTAGGTTTCTTAAGGAATATATTTTTTAAGTTTTTCTTATTAGTCCTTTTAAAAGTTTTGTTCTTGCTATTAAAGTCTGTCACTATAGGTAAAATGAAGTTATCTTTCTTAACTCTTTTCTGTCAGTTTTTTTCTATATTGTTTATGGTGTTCTGTATTTTCTGTCCATTATAGTTTTTCTCCGCCAGTCTTTTTTTTTTTTTTTTTTAGAAAAATGTGCTTGGGATTTAAAAACAGGGGTATCTGTACAGTTTCTCCTTAGTCTCAACATTTGGCTTTTAGGGATACCTTTGAGTCATGGCCCATAGTGGCAGCTTGATTGTTCTAGGAAGGTGTAGGTACAGACCTTTTTAAAATGAGCTCTGGTTTTAATTTGATTATTTTGTATGTAAATATCTAAATCTAAAAATGTAACGGATTCTTGGCTGATACTGGAAGTTAAACCGATACCACTATTATTATTATTTAAACATTTTTTAAAATAATCTAAATCAGGTTTGGTTCCATCCCAGATAAAAAAAAAAAAAAAAATATTGTCTATATACCTGCTATAGGTAACCAAGTTTGCACTCCACTGGTTGTTAGTCCAGATCATCTCATTTTCCCAGTTCGCCATGAATGGATTGGCGTAACTTGGTGCAAACTTGGTTCCCATAGCAGTGCCAGTAAATTGTAGATAAAAGGAATCATCAAAAATAGTTATTTTCTAAAATTAATAAAACAGCATTAATAAAATCTATAAAATTAGCAGAAAAATCCTAATTTGTTTCAAGTATGTTTCTTACAGCTTGACAACCTAAATTGTGACAGATAATAGTGTATAAAGATCGTACGTCACACATGACCAAAATAAAATGGGGTTCCCACATAAAATTGTCTAAAAGTTGCAGCAAATTAATCGTGTCTTTTAGATATGTTTTTGTCTTTTTTACGACTGGTTGGAGAATAATATCTATGAATTCTGATAGGTTTGAAAGGATAGAATTTACTCCTGATACAATGGGGCGCCTTGGGGTTTTTTTCTGTTCTTTATGGATTTGGGGTTAAAATAGATTACAGGGTTGGGGTTGGTTATGTACCTTACTTCATATTTAGAAATAAAACCATTTTCTAATCCAGTTTTTAAAATATTCTTTAATTTTGTTTTTATTTGTTCAACTGGGTTGCTTTTCAGTTTTTTTATAAACTTTAATATTCTTCAGTTGTCTATAAGCTTCTTTTTCGTATTGTATTTTATTTAAAATTACCAACCCCCCACCTTTATTAGCGGGCTTGATGATAATGTCCTTATCATTGTATAGCTCTCTTAGATTTTTTTTCTCTTTTATGGTGAAGTTGTTATAGTCATATTTACTTTTTCTTATTTTTTCTAAATCGTTAATGACACATTTTTCTAAGGTCTCTATAGCGCTGGATTTGTAATGTTGAGGGTAAAATATTGATTTAGGTTTGAGGTTTGTTTTAGAGATATTTTCGCTGGTTTCACTATTTCTAGTTAAATTAAAAACTTCTTCCTTAATTTTATAAAATCTTTTTAAAGTCGCATGTCTAGTAAATTTGTTAAGATCGATAAAAGCTTTAAAAAGATTAAAATTGGAAGTGGGTGCATATTTTAACCCCTTACTTAAAACAGATATCTGATTATGGTTAAAAGATTTATCTGTTAGATTAAAAAGAGAGAAAAAGAAAAAAGGGGAAGGAGGAAAGAGCGAGAAGAAGAAAGCAGTAGAAGAGAGAGAAGAAGCCAAAAGGTAATCAGGATGCCAGAGTCGCCTTCCGATACCAAATGGTCCGCAAATCTTTCAGGATATAACCACTAGGCATAGGGCAGAATGTAGCAGTATAATACTCATCCCAGGCCGCCCAAGTGTCATGGAAAATGTGTGGAGTGTTAGAGGCGGAATACAAGACGTCCTGAATCGTGGGAGGGAGTGGGTCCTTCCACTTGCGCGCAATGCAAACCTTGGCTGCGATCAAGACATGACCCAGTAGTTTTCGCAGTGGGGAGGCTAATGAGGGAAACATATCTAACAATGCAATCTCCACCTCAGCCGCGATTGGAATATGCAACAATTCCACTATGAGATGAAAAACAGCTGTCCAGTAGGGTCTCCAGCATAAGGGGGAGGAGGAGGGGAACATTTTAGTTAGTCTGGAAGGAACATAATACCACCGAAAGAGAACCTTCCTATTGGTTTCGAAATGAGTAGCATTTCTTGAGACCCCCTGAAACGAGGAGAGGGCATGATACCAAGTTTGAACATCATATTCCCTGCCAAGTTCCTTCTCCCATTGTAGCATAAATGGAAGTTTGTCAGCAGACCCGTGACCCAATAGAGCAGTATAACAAACCGAGATAGCCCCCGGAACACAAGGAGCTTTCAGGCAAAGCCGAACGATCGGGGTATCAGGACAGGAGGCAGGGAGGTCCCTCAGATGCTGCGAAAGGGCGTGCCGAACTTGTAGATACTTAAAGAAATCTCGACTGGGCAGGGAAAAAGTACTATGCAGGTCTTGGAAAGAACGTAGACAACCCCCGGAGAACAAGTGGGATACCGAAGTGACACCACAATGTATCCAATTATCTAAGTGGACATGAGGGATAAGGGGTTTCAAAGAAGATAATGGGGCGTGCCCGAGAAGGTGATCAGGAAACCGCAACATGGATTTATGTTTGTCCCACATTGCCAACGAGAGCGAGGTCGTGGGTAGGGCATCCGGCAGTGGAGGTCTAGAATGCTTAGGAAGCCACAAAAGATCTCGTAACAAAAATGGGGAAGTAAACAAGGATTCATGGTCCACCCAGGCCACCCTAGATGGTTCTGAAAAGAGAAGAAGGGTTTGAGCCAGGTTGGAGGCAAGATAATAGAGCCTGAGATTTGGAATACCCAAACCACCAAGTAATTTAGAGCGCTGTAAAATATGGTACGGAAGACGGGGCCGTTTGTGGAGCCAAAAAAATTTAGACAGTCTGGTTTGCATCGTGCGAAAAAATCCAGAAGGCAAAGCTATGGGCAAAGTCCGATAGAGATATAGCAATTTGGGGAGGGAATTCATTTTGAAGGAGACGATACGGCCAAGCCAGGAAATCTCCAGTTTTGACCATCTGTTTAAATCGTCACAGATTTTGTTCCAAAGTGGTAGAAAGTTGGATTTAAATAAGGAACCAGCCGACTTGGTAATGCGGACCCCCAAATATGTAATAAAGTCCGTACGCCAAGAATAATGAAAAGTCCCGGACACGGCGCTAATCACCGAAGTCTCGTATCCTATATTAAGAGCCTGCGTTTTATGCCAATTGATTTTGTAGTACGAGAGATTACCAAAAGTAGACAATAACGCATGTAGATTCGGAAGAGAAATTGTTGGATTAGTGAGTGTCAGGAGGACATCATCAGCGTACAGACAAATTTTAGAGTCAACGGAACGTATGGGAAAGCCCGCAATATCGGGGTGATCTCTGATGGCAATCGCCAGCGGTTCCATGGCTAGAGCAAACAAAAGCGGCGAGAGCGGGCATCCTTGGTGGGTACCATTGCTAATAGCGAAGGGCTCCGAAAGAAAGCCAGAGGTATAGACTCGCGCACGGGGCCGGTCGTAGAGGACAGAAACTGCGTTAACGAATTTTTCAGGTAAGCCAAAAGCCCTCAACGTAGAGAGCAGATACCCCCAATGAATGCGGTCGAAAGCTTTCTCCGCATCTAAAGAAAGCATCACACAAGGTTTATTAGTAGATTTCGCGAGATGGGTAATATTAATGATGCGCCTCGTATTATCAGACGGTTGACGACCTAGGATAAAACCTACCTGATCATTGCGGATCAAGGCAGGAAGCAAGGTATTCAAACGGTTAGCAAGTAATTTGGAATAAAGCTTAATATCCGTGTTTAACAGGGATATAGGTCTATAATTTTCACAAGCCGAAGGGGACTTCCCGGGTTTAGGGATGGTGACTACATAGGCCTCAGACATTTCACCAGGGAGGGGTGTAGACTCCAAGAAACAGGAAAAGAGATCACTTAAGCGAGGAGCCAAAATAGATTTAAATTTTTGATAATAAAGATTGGAGAAGCCGTCTGGACCTGGGGCTTTATGAGATTTCAAGCCGGCAATGTTACGCTCTACTTCATCAGGTAATGGCGGCGCCACCAAAGCCTCCCACTGATCTGCAGGAAGCCGAGGGATTGAAAGAGAGGAGAGAAAATCAGCAATCTCCACCGAACGCGGTTGCGGTAAGTCCGTCTGTAGACGGAGGTTATATAAGGAGTCATAATATTTCGCAAACAGATCAGCGATTTCTTTCGGATTATACACCCTCACACCCTGAGAAGTCTGCAAATAATGGGTAGTACAGGAAGACGTCTGGAGTCGGAGCCTGCGAGCCAACAAGGAATCAGCTCGATTCCCTTTTGCATAATGCTGCAGGTGAAGCCGACGTAACGCGAATTCCGTGTAATGTAGTTGAAGTTTATGTAATTCAGCTTTGATCTCCCGTATCTGATCCTGAGTGTCTTTGGACCAAGAAGCTTTATTGGTAAGCTCCAAGGACACCAGACGGTCAGTAAGTTCTGAGATCGTGCGTAATCTCTGCTTCTTTTGAGCAGACGCAATTTTAATAAGATGACCCCATATGACTGCCTTATGGGCAAGCCAGAGGGTGGAGGGTGAAATCTCCGGAGTGGCATTGGTCCGAAAATACTCGGCGAGCGCGTCCGCAACATCCACGCATACCTCCGTCTGTTGCAGGAGACTTTCATTAAGGCGCCATCGGGCTGACGGTGACAAGGTGGGACCATTGGCCAGGGAAATCCACACAGGAGCGTGGTCAGACCACGATATATGTCCTATCTCTGCGCTACGAATCAACTGCAAGACCTCACCATCTACCAAGAGCATATCAATTCTGGAATAACTTGAATGAACATTCGAGTAAAAAGAAAAGTCCCTACCTAAAGGGTGTACCACACGCCATGCGTCAAAAAGGGAGTGTTGATGAAGCAAATCTTGGAATTTTTTTGGGAATTTGGTCCGTCAGTGTCCTCAAATATCTAGTAGACAATTTTGCGGAAGAGTCCAAGGAGGGAGTAGAAACGAGATTAAAATCCCCTCCAGCAATCACTCTACCCTGTCTCAGCCTGTAGTTTAGTGAATACATGATCACAGAAAGCGGTCTGACCGGAGTTAGGGGCATAAAGATTAAGGATAGTATAAGGGGTACCGTCAATGCAACCCCGGACAATAAGGTAGCGACCCTTCGGGTCACGGGTCTGAGACAACAACTGAAAGTGAACTTGTCTACTAATAAGTATAGCTACACCCGTAGTCTTGTTGGCAGCGCGCACATGATATTCTAGGGGATAATATTTGGACGCCAATAATCTTTCTTGGGATTTAGCGAGGTGGGTCTCCTGAATCAACACCACCGTAGCCTTACGCGTTTTGAGCTCCTGAAACAACATCCAACGCTTATGTGGGGTATTTAATCCCCGAGCATTAATAGAAAGGAAGGTAATTTGCATCTTGGTACAATAGCAGTGGCAACTGGATAATGACCGACTTATCTAATTGGCAGAGAGAAGAAAAAATAGAAAGAGAGAGAGAGAAAAAGAGAAGAAGGAAAAAGAAAAAAAGAAGAGAGAAAAAAAAAAAAAGAAGGGTGGGGGAGGAAGAGGGGGAGGCAAGGAAGGGAAGAAAACAAGGGAATTGATAAGAGAAGCAAAAGCACTTCAAGAAACACACAATTTGCGCACAACACCAATGGTTATACAGAACGATGTGCTCAAGAAATACAGTGAACCGTATGTGGGGGCAAAAAAACAGCAGTGGCTAGGACTTGCTGGCACACAGGCGAGACAATTGTAATAAAACTAAACATTTCTCCGGACATCCGGAAGACAGTGTAAGGAAATTAGTCAGAGGAAAGAAACCCCAAGCAATAAGAGTCATGAGAACCAAAACAATGTAATTATACAGAATCGTGAAACTCCCACGAAAATAAACAGGCAGCAAGTACAACCAGGTGTAAAAGCATGCAGAGAAACACCTAACCATAAAGTATATCGTATGTGACACCCCCTGCCAGAGGGAGAAAAAAAAAAAAAAATCCCCAGCAGGAAATAAACGTGTGTGTGTGTGATGCATATGCGCCGCTAAAATAAATCCCGTGCGGCATAACTCAGAAAGCCTGCTCGAGGCATGTAGAACATTAAATATGGATACGATGGTAGCCGAAGACAACATTCGAAATGAGCGCAACAAAAAATAAGAAAAAAAATAAAAAAACCCCAGCAGGGAATAAACATGTGTGTGTGTGTGATGCATATGCGCCGCTAAGATAAATCCCGTGCGGCATAACTCAGAAAGCCTGCTCGAGGCATGTAGAACATTAAATATGAATACGATGGTAGCCGAAGACGACATTCGAAATGAGCGCAACAAGAAATAACAAAAAATAAATAAATAAATAAAAAAAAACCCCAGCAGGGAATAAACGTGTGTGTGTGTGTGTGATGTATATGCGCCGCTAAGATAAATCCCGTGCGGCATAACTCAGAAAGCTCGAGGCATGTAGAACAGTAAATATGGATACAATGGTAGCCGAAAACGACATTCAAAATGAGCGAAACATAAAATAAAAAATTAAAAAAAAAACAACCTCAGCAGGGAATAAACAGGTGTGTCTGGAAACAAAAACATGAGTGTATGTGGTGCACCAATGCCACAGATATCTGAGTATCACGGGAAAATTAAGTTGTAAGACCACACGGCACATAAGTAGACAAATGTCTATAGGGTACAGGTACGGCGTGTGTATATGTATGTAAGAACAAAACAAAAGTGCCGAGCATCAAAAAAAAAAAAACATCAGGAATGCATTAAGCACAGGTAGGAACTGCAACTATCCTTAGGATAAAGTCCAAAGAGACCCAATTTCAACAAAAATAGAAGGCTTATCTGAAAGTCACGTAGACGCAGGTGAAAGCCTCGACGGCGAAACAGATGGCACCAGAGCAGCCTTCGCATGAGAGCGGGAATGATGTTGCTTCGTTGTCTGCTTTCTGCTGGGCCTCGCCACGTCCTCGTCAGTAGGTGAACGTCAAGGAACAGGTGTAGAATCCATTTGGTCTATCGCCATGACGTCTTCGTGGACTAAGTGCCACTGTTGCAGCAAATAAAGCCCCTCCATAGGTGTGCAGGCAATATGAAGAGATCCATTCTTGGTAATGAGGAGCTTTGTGGGAAAGCCCCATCTATAAGAGATGTGGTTTTTTCGCAAGGCCAAGGTAATTGGAATGAAGGTACGGCGTTTAGCGAGAGTGGCAGCAGAAAGGTCCGCAAAAATGTGTAGGTGAGCGTACGGTGCTGGAAAAGAGGAACGCTGACGGGCCTGTTGCATAACAGCCTCCTTAGTCGAAAAATAATGGAGTCGTGAAACCACATCCTTGGGAACCGTGGACGGCAGGTTCTTCGGTTTCGGCACCCGATGAGCCCTATCGAGCCGTAGGTCCGAGTCCGAGGCGTCAGGTAAGAGCGTGACGAAAAAAGAGTGTAGGTATGTATGTAGGTATGTATGCAGGGACTCGGCTGTTACCTCTTCAGAGATGCCTCTGATCCTTAAATTGTTGCGCCGAGAGCGGTCCTCAATATCAGCCATTTTAGCAAGCAGCACAGCATAATTATCTTCCAACGCATTGTGCCTGTCGACCAACTCATTAAAGGTAGAGGAAAAGTCCGAAAATTTCTGCTCCATGTGGTCAGTACGCGCTCCCAAATGTGCCAAATCTTGCTTTAAGTCCGAAAGCATATCTTTGATGGCTCCTGTCATAGAGGATTGCATAGAATCCAACATGTGTCTCAGGATCCCTGGGGTCACGGGAGCATCAGGATCGAGGTCAGTATCCACATCAGCGTGTTCAGGCTGTGACGGCGGGAAGGAAGATTCGTCGCCGTCTTGGTCTTCAACTGGTGCGCTTGGGAAAATAGTGTTGCAGCTTGCTCGGGGTCTTCTTCACATGTTTGTGAGACATCTTCTCCGCTTCAGGAATCCAGAAGCTACTTGGAGAAGACTTTGTCCGGTAAAAATATTGTGTTTAGCCGCGGTATCTCTCACACGCCAGGCCACGCCCCCATGTTAATTACTTTAATAGTATTGTCCCTTCCCTCTCTTCCAGGGACAAAGCCAACCTGATCAGGGCTAATCATATTGGAGAGGTAAGGCTGGAGGCGATTTGAAAGGACTTTCGCAGAGTTTCACATCTACATTAATTAAAGAAATTGGGCGGAAGCTACTACACAATTACAGATTTTTACCAGGCTTGGGGATGACTACAATATTAGCTTTAAGTGATTGAGGGTTCAAAGGAGTGCTCTGGGCTATGGCGTGAACCATCTGTGGACCAAGAAAAGAGAGGATTTTCTTATTGGGGCCCAGGGATTTCCCTGCGGGGGAGTTCTTAACTGCAAATTCTATTTCAGACAAGGAGATAGGACTATCTAGAAGTTTGCTGTCCTCCTCAGTCAAAGTTCTCAAGGTTTTTATGGATATAATCGTCTGTAATCCACTTCGTGTCAGGGCGGGATCCCAAAAGGGAAGGCAAATTATATAAAGAGGAGTAATAATGCTGCAAACATTCTGCAATCTTGTCTGGCTGAAAGTGCAACTTATTGTTGCAATCTCTAATGAGTAGAATATAGGTTTGTGCTTTCTTCGCACGCAGGGCTCTGGCTAGTAGTTTGCCGCAATTAGTTAGTTGCTAGTTAATTTATGTCGCATTTCTAATCTAGCTATCTGTTTGGTTAGTGAGAGGATAGAGTCTAAATGCTGTCTCTTAACCGAAGCCCCTAGTCTCATCAGGTGACCCCTCGCCACAGCCTTGTGGGCTTCCCAGATCACAGGGGAAAACTTTGTTTTCAACAAAGTAATTGTTAAGATGAGATGTTAAACTCGCAACATGGTGAGGATTGTCTAATAAAGACTTGTTAAGTCTCCAACGCCAAGAAGTGTTAGGAAGATGTGCCAGATTGAGTTGTAAAAACATTGGAGCATGGTCGCTTATGGTAGAAACACCTATTCTAGCAGAGTGAAGGAGGGGCAGTGAAAGTGTGAAATAAAAACGTGTCTATTCTAGTGTATGTGTTATGGCTAGAACAAAAATAGGTGTAGTCCCTATCCTCAGGGTATAAAGTCCTCCACGCATCCATTAGTTGAGTTAATGTTAGATGTCTAATCACTTTCCGGATCATAGAGTATGAAGGGTCAAAGACCATGTTGAAGTTCCCAATCTATTGAGTATGGGAATAATATAGTGTCCATGATTCCTGTTGGGAATGTAAAGATTTGCAAATGTAATTTTTTGGGGACCAATGTAGCCTTTAATAAATATACAACGTCCCTCCTTATCTCGTCATTCCTCCAAGGGCTGGAAACAAACAGCTCTATGCACAAGAATTGCTACCCCTTAGTTCTGTTGGATGGATAGCTGGATACAAAGGAGATAGTGAATCTCCTATCTAGAAGTCTATATTCCTTATCATGTCTATAATGAGTTTCGTGGCTAAAAGCAATGTGCGAAATTAGATTTTGCTCGATTATAAGACGACCCTGATTATAAGACGACCCCCCAAAATCAAAATATTAATTTAGGGAAAAAACAAAAAGCCTGAATATAAGACTACCCTATAGGAAAAAAGTTTTACTAGTAAATATTAATTAATGCAAACTATTTTTTCATATTTAATAAAAGCTATGATTGAGAAAAATATATATTTTTTATTTCCTTTTATTTGCCAACCTGCCCAGTTATGCACATCTGCCCCCAGGCTTGTCACTCTGCCCCTAGAAATGCCTTATACCCCCTATTTGCCACTCTGCCCCATGATGTGCCTTTTAACCCTCTATATGCCACTCTGCCTCCAGAAATGTCTTCTACACTCCTATATGCCACTGTGCCCCATGAAATGCCTTTTAGCCCACTATATGCCCCTCTGCCCCATGATATGCCTTATACCCCTATATGCCACTCTGGCATATAGGGGGTTAAAAAGGCATATCATGGGGCTGAGTGGCATATAGGGGGTTAAAATGCATATCATGGGGCTGAGTGGCATATAGGGGGTTAAAATGCATATCATGGGGCTGAGTGGCATATAGGGGGTTAAAATGCATTTCTGGAGGTATATATATATAAAACTGCTAACAGCAATCACACTCCTATCAAGCCAAGGCAGCCAGTACATGCTGGAACCTGGGGATGATAGTAGTGTGATTACAGACTCCCTATTCCATGCTACCACCACCACCCCCCTTACACATCCATGCTATCACACACACACTCATTCACAAACATTTAAATACTCATTCATTCCATTAATCACACATACTTCACACATTAATCACAAAAACCCTCCCCCACCCCCTTACCTGAACTGCAGATCTGCCGCTCGCAGACTTCTGCAGGGGCCCGGCTGTGCGAGCAACTTCTCTGGCCCCGCCCCCAGAGGAAGGAGGGGGGAGGTAGAGTTATGTGAGGACTGTGCTAGCTTCCTGTTCTCCTGCTGCTAATAGCAGAGACGCTGCTCGCGACCAAAGCCCGGTAAGCAGCCTGGCCCCAGCAGAATGAGGTCTGATTAAAAGACGACCTCGATTATAAGACGAGGGGTATTTTTCAGAGCATTTGCTCTGGAAAAAAACTTGTCTTATAATCGAGCAAATACGGTATTAATGGTCATTTTTAAGTCTGGGGAGGAGTATAGTCATATGAGATGTCGCCACCGGGTTGCAGAGGCCAACAGTAAAAAACAAAAAGGAATCACTGACTAAATTTGTGTGGAAAGTGAATGGTGTGTGTGACAGGATGACCTGTCATACAGGGCCCAAGGTACTCAGAGATGGCTCCAGCCTGGCTGCCAAACAGGCAGGAACTCCATTGTTAAACTAATCCCATTAACAGGATGGCTACCAGGGGGATATTCAGTAGCTAAAGGGGATTAAAGGTTGGGTCGTCTACCTGTTTATTAATGTTAATTTATGTTAATGAAGTTCTGTGGCTATATCAGTCTATGCTTTACAACAATAAACTGTTCATTCCTGCTGTACTCAGTTCAAGGTAGTTGTGTCTACTTATTGGGTACACATAGCAGGGTTCCAAGGTGCGCATGCTGACTGGTGCTGGAAGTGATTCCGGGGACAACAGGAGGATACATGTGGTTGATCTCTGGGAGTTACTACAGCTCTCTTGGTGAACCCGTTACATTGGTGGCAGCGGTGGGATCCTCCTTGCAAACGTCCCAGCGGAGTACCAGCGGGTATACCAGCAGCAAGCCAAAGATGGTTCCAGCACTACAGGACGTGTTGGTGCACAGCAGAGTCGCAAGTTACATAAATGCCTGGATGGAGGCTCTCAGAGTGGACCAGGGTGTCCGGGGAATAGTCCTCCCATCCTCCAAGGAATGGTACGTGCTACAACTAGATTGGCGAATGCAGTACCTGGGAGAGCAGCCTCAAGAGGACTTGGTGGCTGAGTTGGAGAAGTTGCTTCCACTTGAAATGACTGTGGATTGTGGATACCGGGCCCTGTATTGGCAGGCCGTGCAGTGGTGTCCAGAGCTGAAGGATGACTACATGCCAGAGGGCGATGACTTTGGCGGCCCGGGATTGATAATGGAAAGCCTACAAGAGGACCAAGAATTTGGGAGCCTATCGAAATATCGGTGCAAGGAGATCCGGGAGTTCAGGGAAGGGATTCTCGCAGATGTGCCCTGTTACCTGCCCGACTTGTGGGCTGATTTCGATTATTTGGTTTACCAAGAATGGTTCCTGGAGCAGGCCTACCGAGAACTCTTTGACCGTGCTCAGCAGTGTGCTCCAGTGGATCCTGTGAGTGTTCTGCCCCCACCAGAAGCACAAACATCCGAGCAGAGCGCAACTGGCCTCTGCCCACTCCCTTCCCTCACCCCAGACACTTTGCCCTATTTCACGCAATATGGCACAGAAACTGACCAAGAACCCCCCTGCATGTCCCAGCCAGATCCCCCAGCTGAACTGCTGGCTTCGAGGCAGAGCGCTGCTGGCCTCTGCCCACCCCTTCCACTTGTTCCCAAGCCTGACTGCAGTAACCAAGGAGGGTCCGGTCAGGCAGCCACAGAGTTGGTGGTGCCACTGGATTTTACAAATGCAGCTGAAGCGCTGCCCTCGGGGCAGAGTGCCGCTGGCCTCTGCTCGCTCCCCTCTGTGACCCCAGCTCCATTGGCTTTACCCCCCCAATGTTGCCCAGAGGCAGTGATTTCTATGGATCCTGTATCCCCAGCAGAAGTGTTGACAATGGGAGAGAGGCAGATCGACATCTCTCCCCAGCAGATGGAGTATACAGGAGAGGATGCATGTGGCTTTCCTCCCCTCGCCGAGGATCATACAAACATTTGTACTATGCAGGTGGATTGGACTACGGTCGCCACCCGCAGTCCCCAGAGGTGCCGAGCAGTCAGCCCAGAACCCCATTTGGAAGGGACCCCAGCCTCTCTGTTTTCTCCCCAGCGGCTGAGAGGACTCCAGGGAGAAGGCACATTTGGCCCTTCTCCCCAGCGGCAGTTACACTATTTGGGAGAAGCAGAGTGCGGCTGGGTGAGTACTGGTCCTTTGTTAAATTGTTTTGGGGAGTACCAATGTGTGGCTGGCAGTGGTGGTCCGGATATACAGACTGACTTTGGAGTCAAGCCGTGTGGGGTCTTATCAGACGTCACTCTCCCTCAGAAAAAGGAGATATGTGATGGAGTGTGTGACGGAACTGTTCATCACTGGGGCCCCTAGAGAGGACTAAAAGCAAGCCTGCTACCCGCAGATTATGGACCCTGTCTCCCTGCCCTGGCGAGTGGGACTGTTGTCCTCGTCTGGGACCCGAACTCCCCAGTCTCTAAGTGCACCCCAGGACTGGTTAGTGGGACAGGTGCCCTTTGCCAGCCCCCTGCATCCACAACTCTAGGAGCGACGGAGCTGTGCTCCCCGACTGAACTTGATGCAGACCCGGTTGGGGTCTGGCCCAGTCTTCTTTTTAAAAGGGGAGATATGTGACAGAATGACCTGTCATACAGGGCCCAAGGTACTCAGAGATGGCTCCAGCCTGGCTGCCAAACAGGCAGGAACTCCATTGTTAAACTAATCCCATTAACAGGATGGCTACCAGGGGGATATTCAGTCGCTAAAGGGGATTAAAGGTTGGGTCGTCTACCTGTTTATCAATGTTAATTTATGTTAATGAAGTTCTGTGGCTATATCAGTCTATGCTTTACTACAATAAACTGTTCATTCCTGCTGTACTCAGTTCAAGGTAGTTGTGTCTACTTATTGGGTACACATAGCAGGGTTCCAAGGTGCGCATGCTGACTGGTGCTGGAAGTGATTCCGGGGACAACAGGAGGATACATGTGGTTGATCTCTGGGAGTTACTACAGCTCTCTTGGTGAACCCATTACAGTGTGTGTCACGGAAGCCTCCGTGACTTGGGACTTGGGCGGCAGCTGGAGGAGGTATTTCCCATGATAGACGGTGGACCCCTGGAGTGCATTACATACTTCCAGCAGGCGACAGTGGATGTGGTGGAATGGGAGATTTGCATCATGGATGTGCAGCCAACAAATCTGCAGCAATTGAGCGATGCCATCATGCCCATATGGACCAAAATCTCTGAGGAACGTTTCTAGCACCTTGTAGTATGCCAGCTACACAGCGTAGCTATTGTTCTGAAAAGGACAATAAAGGAGCATAGCAGCCCAAGCATCAGGCAACACTCATGTTGAGGTAAAAACAGGACTCTTTTTTTAAAACCAAATACAGAGCTATATATACACAAGTAAGAAAAGGGGCAAGACAAATATCACATGATCTATTTACCATGTCAGGAAGAAAGTAATTAGGTCAAATCCTGTAACACAATGTCCGGGGGAAGGACAGAATGACATGAGACATAATAATTACATTAATTGGGGTTAATTCCTGTCTTGCAAGGGGCTCTGCTGCTGGTGGTCTGCCTGGAAGCCCAGGCAGACGAGCAACAGCAAAAACGAGCCCCCACAAGCCCTTTGATTACTCAAAGAGACCTCCTGCAATTGCTGGTTTATAGACCAGCAATTGCTTCCCAGCTGCCAGAAGCAGCTTCAGGGACAGGGGGAGAGGGTTCTTCCCCAAAGAGACCTCCTGCATTTGCTGGTCTATAGACCAGCAATTGCTTCCCAGCTGCCAGAAGCAGCTTCAGGGACAGGGGGAGAGGGTTCAGCCCCAATCCTCCCCTGCTGCCTGATCACTCCCTGAGAGCGACAGTGCAGTGTTAACCCCTTCAGTACCACAATTGTGTATGTATGGCGGTGGACTTAAAAAACAGCTTTCACTTCAGAGCTATAGTGTGTTTTCCTTGTGTATGATTCCTGTTACTGACCCTTGGCTGACGTTTAAGGACTACGCTGCTCTCTCTGTACCTGACCCTTGGCAACCGTTTACCGATTACGCTGCTCTCTGCGTTCCTGACCCTTAGCTACCGTTTACTGACAAGGGCAGCGCCGAGACTTACCCCAATAACAAGATGAGACTCGCATTGAGGAAAAACAGGAACTAACTTTATTGAGGAAGCAATCTCCACCAGCCTCCAAGAGCTTTTCAATAAGGTGGTGGTGAGCTACAACCAGCATGCATCACACCATATGTAAAACAATATGCAGATCATATGCAAATTAGTTATAACAGCACTCAAAAAGCACATGAACACAATCCTGCCATCAGAACCAATAATACTAGTCAGACAGGCAGGAGGAAGGGTGAAACTGGGATCTAGAGAGCTCTGCCACCCTGTGCTTTGCCACCCTGTAATGCTAATCAGATACAGGGTGACTTAAACATAAATCCAAGCAAAAGAAACAGATATTGCAGGGGCCGCTGAGAACTTTATAGACCTGGGCTCTGGAAAATAATATTCTGTGACAGCCAAAGTCTCTGAAGACCTCTATCGCTGCTCTAGACGGGTCTCCATTAGGAACTGGGATCGTGTCACTCCAAACTGAAGTTATTGGTGCTGTAGTCGGTATTCTCCACTCTGAAGAAATACAATTTGATGTTTTGTCCAGCCCACATATACCCATCATATTAGGAATGTCTTGGCTTCAACAACATAACCCCAGCATTGACTGGAGAGAAGGACAGATTCTGGCTTGGAGTAAAGAGTGTTTAGAGAACTGCTGCAGGACTCCCACCAAGTTGAATTTAATTCTAGAAGTTCCTGCTAAGGATCCACGTCAATTGGTACCTTCTCAGTACTGGGATTATTTAGATGTGTTTTCTAAACGAAAAGCAGAGACTTTACCTCCCCACTGTCACGTTCTGCCCAGGCTGCGGAGCTGCATATCTGTCCTGCTTTAGTTTCCCTGTTTTGCTTTGATCCATTCCTGGATTTCCTTTTGCTTTGTTCTATTTTCCATTCCTTGCTTCTGCTCCGGCTCTTTGCTTCAGCTCTGCTTCCTTTATTAGGTGTGCCCCACCTGTGTGTTCTGTTTGTCTCAGTCTGCACTCTAAGGTATGTCTCAGTGCTGTGTGTTTGGTTTACATGTTTGGTTTGTTTCGTACCGCTGTCTGCAGGGATTAGCGTTAGGACCCACCGTCAGTGGAGTACTTTGGTGTAGTGGTGGGTTAAGCATACTATGGCCATATCATGTGACGGAATCTCCAATTGTTATCAATCAGTCTTAGGCTAGTTCCTGTATTCATGTTTGTCTGTCTTTTATGTACCTTTGCCCTTCTTCCTTGAATCATCTGAGGATTCCGGTTCCTCTCTCCTCTCCCCATGTCCCAGTTAATATGTCCTATCCTTGCTTAAAGGAGAAGCGTCCGAGGGTTCCGGCTCCTCACTCCTTCCCCTGTGTTCCTTGCCTTGTTCCCTGTCCTTTGTTGTGCCCTGTATCATGTATATCGTGTCTAGTAATGTTTATTCCTTGTCTGGTTCACTGTAGTGCCCTGTAACATGTATGTCTTGTCTGGTTATGTTTCGTGCCTGGTCTCTCTGTCCCTTGCTTGTTATGTTTCTGCTATACCCTTTGCTTAGCTTTCATACTCCCTGCCTGCAGCATCCTGCACGTTTTCTAGTGATATGTTTCATGCCTGCTCCAGGGTGCCTACAGGATTTTGCTTTGTTCTGGACTTCATCTGCTGCCATATCAGGGCGCTGGTGTTTGACTGCACATCCCTAGGTGCTCATCACCTGGGTGAGTGTGGTCACCCTGCAACCAGGCCCTGTCCAACTCCACTACTGCATTGTGACTCCTGCACACAATCTTTGGACGCGCTGGGTCCTTTCAGTCATCTGCTTGGACCCAGTCCGTGACACCAACCGTGCGTATGATTGTACAATAAAATTGTTACCTGGCACCAACCCACCCAAGGGACACACATATCCCTTATCTCAACCTGAGAATCAGGCTTTGGCTTAATATATTGATGAGAGTCTAAAAAAAGGGTTCATCAGACCTTCAGCATCCCCGGCAGGAGCAGGCTTCTTCTTTATCTCTAAAAAAGACGGTTCATTACGCCCCTGTATCGACTATCGAGGGTTAAATAAGATAACCATTAAGAACAAGTATCCTCTGCCTCTCATAACAGAACTGTATGATCAACTGAGGGATGCCACCATTTTTACGAAACTTGATCTTCGTGGGGCGTACAACCTGGTTCGCATTCAAGAAGGTGATGAGTGGATGAGTGGATGACTGCTTTCAATACCAGATACGGACATTACGAATACCTTGTGATGCCTTTTCGGCTATGTAACGCCCCAGCCGTATTCCAGAGCTTTGTAAATGACATTTTCTGTGACATGTTGTTGTCCCATGTTATGGTGTAGCTCGACGATATTTTGGTTTACTCTAAGAATCTGGTGGAGCATCGGCAACATGTTAACCAAGTATTACAAAGATTACGAGAACACTCATTATTTGCTAAGGCCGAGAAATGTGAATTTGAATGTGACAAGGTGAAGTTTTTGGGCTATATCTTATCTGCTGGGCAACTGGAAATGGATCCTGACAAATTGGCAGCCATCAAAGACTGGAAGCAACCCTCTGATATTAAGGGTATACAGCGATTCGTAGGTTTTGCCAATTACTATCGCCGTTTCATTTGGAATTTTTCTCAGATCATCGCTCCTATAATTGCTCTCACTCGGAAGGGGGCTTATCCAAAAGTTTGGACCCCGGAAGCTAAAGGAGCCTTTGAGAAACTGAAGCTGGCTTTTACTTCAGCACCTATTTTACAACGGCCCGATCCTGATTTGCCCTTTATTTTGGAGGTTGACACATCGGAAACTGGAGCGGAAGCCATACTGTCCCAGCGGAATGAAATTTCCAATCGTCTTCACTCTTGTTCGTATTTTTCTAAGACTTTCTCTACCACCGAACAAAATTATGATATCGGAAACCGTGAACTATTGGCTATTAAATTAGCCTTAGAGGAATGGACTGCGGTTCCTGTTACGATTCTGACTGATCATAAGAATCTAGTATATATCGAGAAAGCTAAAAGACTCAATCCTCGGCAGGCTCGGTGGGCCTTGTTCTTTACTCGCTTTAATTTTTCTATTTCGTTTTGTCCGGGTTCCAAGAACACTAAAGCAGACACACTGTCCAGGAAACATGAGGCACCTGATCGAGAGAATCCTGTTGAACCTATCATACCATCTACAAAAATAATTGCCACCATCCATAGTACACTCTTGTGGCATATTTCTAAGTCGCAGACGCCTCGGCCTAAAGGACATATAACCCCTCCTGGTAGACTCTATGTTCAACCACGGTTTCGTAATGCTGTTCTCTCCTGGGGTCATGCCTCACCAGTAGCTTGTACAAGCTTGTAATCTTTGTGGTCACAATAAAACACCACGCACCAGACCTGCTGGATTATTATGTCCGCTACCGGTTCCTGAGCGTCCATGGCAACATATAGCCATGGATTTTGTCACAGATCTTCCTTCCTCCAGGGGTCACACTACCATTTTAGTGGTTGTTGATCTTTTCAGCAAACAGGCTCATTTCATTGCTCTCTCCAAACTCCCGTCAGCTAGTATTTTGGCTGACACATTAATGAAGGAGATTATACGTCTTCACGGAGTCCCTCAAGTAATAGTCTCCGACAGAGGGTCACAGTTTATCTCCAGATTCTGGAGAGCGATGTGCAAACTCATGGGAATAGAATTGCATTTTTCTTCTTCTCACCATCCTCAATCTAACGGCCAGGCTGAAAGAACCAACCAGGTTCTCAAGCAGTATCTTCGAATGTATGTTTCCGAGGATCAGTCTGATTGGTCAATGCTGCTACATCTTGCTGAATGGTCCTACAATAGTTCATATCACGAATCATTAAAAATGTCTCCGTTTAAAGCACTTCATGGATATGAACCTTCATTTTGGCCTCAGGACACCAGTACCACAGGGGTTCCGGCAGCTGAAGCACAATTTCGTGTGTTACAGGACCATTGGGCAGCTCTTGCCGAACACTTGAAACACACTAAAAAGCTGCAAAAGAAAACGGCAGATAAATATCGCTCGCAAGGACCCGTGCTTAACCCTGGAGATTATGTGTGGCTTTCCACAAAATATCTGAAACTTCAACAAGCTGCCAGAACTTTAGGTCCTAAATATATTGGTCCCTATAAAATCAAGAGAAGAATTAATGAAATTACGTATTCTCTGGTCTTACCGAGAACATTACGCATTAACAATGCATTTCATATCTCCCTACTGAAACCTGTAATTGCTAACCAATACTCCTCCACGGTTCGCACTCCTGATCCTGTCATTATTCAAGGGGAGGAATAATATGAAGTGCAGTCTATCTTAGATTCTTGAATGAAACGAGGGAGGCTTCAATATTTTATCAGATGGAAGGGATATGGTCCTGAGGAGAGTTCCTGGATTCTTGCCTCCGATGTCCATGCTCCAGCTAAGATTCGTTTCCACAGAAACCTGCCCCTGATCGCCAGGATGTCTCTCATAGTAGGGGGGGGTACTGTTACCTCCTCCGTCGTCCCGCGGGTAGGGGAGCTGAGACGCAGCCTGCGCGTCCAGCCCCCTGCTCGTTCCGTCGGCGGGAACCGCCGCCAGGTCCGTTCTACGGATAGACGCGCGTCCCCGCAGAGATCACTGGATCCTGCGGGGACTCATAAATATTCATGTCGCTTCTTAAAGCGACATTTATCTTTTTTCCTCATCCCCCTAATTAGGTGGGTAGGAGGATCCTGTTATTGAGAGGGATATTTAAACCCTCAGTATGCACTTCACCTTTGCCTGTGATAGTGCCTTTTAGCCTTCACTAGCGTTCCTTGATTTGTTTGATATTTATTGGTTCTGACTCCGGCTAGTTTTTGACCTTTGATGTTTGCTGCCTGCCCTGACCTCTGCTTGTGACCCCGACTACTCTTCTGCCTGACCCCTGAATTTATTATTTTATTTGTTATTTTTGTTCCTGATTATTTGTACTTTGCTACGCTACTGTGTCCGCTATACACTTCGGTGCTCCGTTGCTGGGCTCTCCACCTCCGCCAGTTTCTGCAGCGAGGATCCTCTGCTGTATTGCAGACGTGACACCTCCCCTGGCTAGCATGGAGTGATAGAGATGTAGGACTCCAGAAATGGAGTGGCACGGGGCAGAGGGCCCGAGACAGGGAAGCAAAGTCGAAGCGTCCAAACAACCCCGCCACCAAGCATTATTAGTCTCCCCGACTCCCACCGTCCATATTTTCGTATAAGCTTCTAGGCGATCAGCCTTAGTGTAAGGACTTACCTGCCTCTCCGGTCCAGCGCCGTGGCCGCTCCCGCGACGCTGCCTCCTCGACCGGCTTCCCGGGCAGCTAGTACCACCGCTACCCGGTCGGCGTCTTCACCGCGTGGCCGACCAGGGAGCACAGCGCCACCGTGTGGCCAAAAAGTAATATTACACGTTACATACGTAACGTGTTCTTATAACCTCAGGTGACCTCCTTAATGCTAGACACACCTCCACCTGTCCCTATTTAAACCTGGACTTCCTCTTCTGGTTCACCCTTGGTTGGTGTATTTTGCTATTTGCTTGTGCATTGATTGTGACTACTGCTCCGGTTTGACTTGACTTGGCTTGTTGACCTCGTTCCTGTCTCCTGATTCGGCTCCTGATTCCTGCTCGTCTGGTATTGATTCGGCTTGTTGACCTCGTCTCTGGATTCTGATTCGGCTTATCCTGATTACCAGTCTGACCCGGTTGGTTCTCTGACTTTCTGGTTCCTGTTTGGCCTGGCTACCTCCGCCATCTGGGGTCCTGCCTCATCATACCATTACAGTACCAAGGGTCACCATGGACCCCGCGGAGATTGGCCAGAAGATGTCTACCTGTGAAGCCCGTATTGAAAGTCTGGATCATCGCATGGACCAGTTTGCTCAGGCTTTGCAAACCCTCCTGGCGAGGACTGATCCAGCACGTGGTCCTCCTCCTGTGCCCGCTGCTGCACCTGTTGCTGTTCCACCGCCTGCTGACCCAGGTCTTCATACCCTCCGTTTACCTCCTCCTCCCAGATATGGAGGAGATCCTGCTACCTGTCGTGGATTCCTCAATCAGTGCTTTATTCACTTCGAGATGTCTCCCTACTTGTTTCCTTCCGACAGAGCCCGTGTGGGGTATGTCATCGCCCTACTCACTGACAGGGCTCTGGCCTGGGCAACTCCTCTTTGGGAACGCAACTCTCCAGTGGTCAACAATTATAATGACTTTGTAACCACTTTCCGTCAAGTGTTTGACAGGCCAGGTCGCGGCCATATTGCCTCGTCAAGTCTCTTCTCATTGCGTCAGGGTACACGCAGTTTATCGGACTATGCCATTGAATTCCGTACCCTGGCTGCAGAAGTGGCATGGAACAACGACGCCTTGGTTGCTGCCTTCACTAATGGCCTGACTGACCGCCTGAAAGATGAAGTAGCAGCCCGAGACCTGCCCACGGACTTGGAAGAACTCATCGCCTACATTGGCCACATTGATCTACGCCTCCGGGAACGCCAGGTACAGCGAGATCGCCAAAGAAGGGGTCCAGTGCGTTTTGCGCCACGTCTCGCTGCTTCTGACTCTGCTTCTCTTCCGCCTGAAGAGCCCATGCAGATCGGCTCCACACATCTCTCCGAGGAGGAGAGAACCCTCCGGCGCCAACAGGACCTCTGTATGTACTGTGGCAAACAAGGTCATTACGTGCGCTCCTGCCCCGTGAAGCCGGGAAACTACAGGGCCTAAGGAGGATTGGGGAGTCTCCTCTAGGCCTTCCTGCTGTTTTTCCCCACGACCGGACATCGCGTATGTTTGTGCCTGCTGCTCTCACTGTCCAGGAGAGAACCATTCTAGCCCCAGCCCTTATTGACTCTGGGGCCGCTGGAAACTTTATCGACCGCGACTTCTGCAGGCTCCACAACATTCCCTTGCAGGAGAAAGCCTCTCCAGTTTTTGTGGAGGCAATCGACGGGCGGCCTCTCCTACCTGCAGCGGTGACCCATGACACTACACCGCTTCGTCTCCAAATAGGGGTTCTCCATAAAGAGACTGTGGTTCTACATGTAATATCTTCTCCGGCTGCTCCCATAGTGTTGGGCTACCCTTGGCTGCAGCTGCATAACCCTGACATCGATTGGTCTACCCGTGAGATCACTTCCTGGCGGTGCTCCTCCTGCATGTTCCCTCAACCATGCTTAGTGAAAATCGCCTCTTTAGATACCACCACCCTGCCTCCGCAATACCAGGAATATGCTGACGTGTTTGATAAGAAAGAGGCCGACTCCTTGCCTCCTCACCGTCCCTATGATTGCCCTATTGACCTGCTTCCTGGCACCGTACCCCCAAGGGACAGAGTGTATCCGTTATCCCCGGCCGAGACTGAAGCCATGGAGGCCTATGTCCAAGAAAACCTCCAAAAGGGCTTTATCCGCCGCTCCGCTTCTCCCGCCGGTGCAGGCTTCTTTTTTGTGTCTAAAAAAGATGGCGGTCTACGCCCGTGCACAGATTATCGGGGCCTCAATCGAATCACCATTAAAAACACATACCCCTTGCCACTCATTACTGAGTTGTTCGACCGCCTGAAGGGATCAAAGGTGTTCACTAAATTGGACTTACGTGGTTACGTATCCGTCAGAACGATGAGTGGAAGACAGCTTTTAATACCCGCTCTGGCCATTACGAGTATACAGTAATGCCGTTTGGGCTCTGTAACGCCCCAGCAGTATTTCAGGAATTCGTTAATGACTGTTTCCGGGACTATCTTCATCAATTCGTTGTCATCTACCTTGATGACATACTTATCCACTCGACGGACCCTATTTCACATCGGATACACGTTAAAAAGGTCCTGGCACGCCTTCGTGAAAACCGTTTATACGCTAAATTGGAGAAATGCGTATTTGAAGTTTCCCGCGTACCCTTCCTTGGTTATGTCATTAGCGATACAGGGTTCGAAATGGATCCTGACAAGCTGCATGCCATTCTGCAATGGCCTCAACCACAAGGACTGAAAGCCCTCCAGAGGTTCCTCGGCTTTGCTAACTATTATAGACTATTTATCCGAGACTTTTCTAAGGTTGTGGCTCCCATGACTGCGCTCACTAAAAAGGGGTCTGACTGTCATAATTGGCCTGCCTCCGCTGTTCAGGCCTTCCAGAAATTGAAGAATCTGTTTGTGTCTGCTCCGGTCCTCGTTCACCCTGATGTCTCTCAACCTTCGTTATAGAAGTAGACGCTTCAGAAATTGGCGCTGGAGCGGTCCTATCTCAGCGGAAAACATACGAAGGGCCGCTACATCCTTGTGGGTTCTTTTCCAAACGCTTTTCTCCTGCGGAGAGGAACTATTACATCGGCAACCGGGAACTACTGGCAGTCATCCTCGCCCTTACTGAGTGGCGTCATCTCCTAGAGGGTTCCCGCATACCTGTTACTATTCTCACAGACCACAAGAACCTCCAGTATATTGCTGATGCCAAACGTTTAACCCCCAGACAAGCACGATGGACTCTCTTCTTATCCCATTTTAATTATGTTATTTCCTATCGCCCGGGGTCTAAAAATACCAAGGCCGACGCTTTATCCCGTATGTTCTGCACAGCCACAGAGGAGAAACCAGACCCGGAACCCATCGTCCCAGCTAACCGTATTATCTCCGCTGTATCTCTAGCCGTTGCTTCTCCCCTCCTACAACGCATTCAAGCCAGCCAACCATCTGCTCCAGCCCATACCCCACCTGACAAACTGTTTGTGCCTCCTGTGTACCGTGAAAGGATACTTCAGTTACATCATTCCACAAAGTTTTCTGGCCACCTTGGTCTTCGACGCACCTGCCAGGCCCTAGGCCTCCGTTTTTGGTGGCCCTCCTGGAGACAAGACGTGGCTGATTACCTCAGATCCTGCCGCATATGTGCCACTACCAAGACCCCCAGGACTCCTCCAGCTGGTCACCTACGGCCCCTTCCGGTGCCTTGCCGTCCCTGGACCCATATTGCCATGGACTTCATAGTGGAACTTCCTCTATCCCGCCGCTACACCACCATACTCACCGTCGTGGACCGCTTTTCCAGGATGGTTCATTTTGTTCCGCTAGTTAAACTTCCCTCGGCCAGAGAACTCGCGGATATCTTCATGAGAGAAGTTGTTAGACTCCACGAAATTCCCCAGGATATCGTATCTGACCGTGGAGTCCAGTTCATCTCCCGGTTCTGGAGGTCCTTCTGTAAAGCCATAGGTATCACCCTGTCCTTTTCCACGGCTTATCACCCCCAAACCAACGGGGCAGCGGAACGTTCTAATCAGCGCCTTGAACAATATCTACGAGCTTTTGTTAACGACAACCAGAACGACAGGGCTGACCTCCTTCCACTTGCGGAGTTCGCCCTCAATAACTCCGTGCAAGGCTCCACCCAACACACTCCCTTTTATTGTGTCTACGGTTTCCACCCGGTTGTTTTGCCTACAGACACCCCAGAGGTAGGGGTACCTGCTTTGGACGCACACCTAAAACACCTGTCTTCTGTTTGGTCCTCTGTCCGCTCTGCGTCCATAGCTGCTTCTCAGACACAAAAGAAGTATTATGACCGTAAAAGGTTACCTGCCCCTTCCTATATGCCTGGAGACAAGGTGTGGCTCTCTACCCGTCACATACGCCTTCGCTGTCATTCGCAAAAACTAGCACCGTGCTTTATTGGACCATACTCCATCCTACGCCGTATTAACCCTGTCACATATGAACTGAACCTGCCACGTAACCTTCGTATTCCTCGCACGTTTCATGTCTCCCTCCTGAAGCCAGTGTTGTTCTCCCGTTTTACTCGTCCTCTGGCCAGTCCTGGTCCCGTTTCGGTCACCTCCTCGGAGAACTACGAGATCCATTCCATCCTCGATTCCCGCATCTTCCGGGGTGCTCTGCAATATCTGGTTCACTGGAAGGGTTATGGACCTGAAGAAAGATCTTGGGTGCCCGCCTCGGAAGTCCGCGCGCCTCGGCTGGTTCGCCTCTTCCATTCCAAATACCCCGGGAGGCCTGGCAGGGGTCCTGGTCGCCCTTCGGGCGGTTCTCGAGGGGGTGGTACTGTAAGGACTTACCTGCCTCTCCGGTCCCGCGCCGTGGCCGCTTCCGCGACGCTGCCTCCTCGACCGGCTTCCCGGGCAGCTAGTACCACCGCTACCCGGTCGGCGTCTTCACCGCGTGGCTGACCACGCGGCAAACAGGGAGCACAGCGTCACCGTGTGGCCAAAAAGTAATATTACACGTTACATACGTAACGTGTTCTTATAACCTCAGGTGACCTCCTTAATGCTAGACACACCTCCACCTGTCCCTATTTAAACCTGGACTTCCTCTTCTGGTTCACCCTTGGTTGGTGTATTTTGCTATTTGCTTGTGCATTGATTGTGACTACTGCTCCGGTTTGACTTGACTTGGCTTGTTGACTTCGTTCCTGTCTCCTGATTCGGCTCCTGATTCCTGCTCGTCTGGTATTGATTCGGCTTGTTGACCTCGTCTCTGGATTCTGATTCGGCTTATCCTGATTACCTGTCTGACCCGGTTGGTTCTCTGACTTTCTGGTTCCTGTTTGGCCTGGCTACCTCCGCCATCTGGGGTCCTGCCTCATCATACCATTACACTTAGTATATGTCAAAGCTTTCATATGCTCTACAAAAATTAAGTCTTCCCGAAGTTGGGAGAAGGACGGTAGTCTAGTGGACTTCCAATTCCTCGCTATCAGGCATTTTGCCAAGGTGAGAATATGTAGGGTCAAAGCTTTATAGCAAGATGAGACAATCTTAGGTAACATGTCAAGTAATGCTACATGTATGGAAGGAAGTATGTTAGGAACTATAAATTAGTTAAGAAGAGCAAAAACTTGCCTCCACAAATCACGAAGAATAGGACAATACCACCAAATGTGACTCATCGTACCAGGAGCCCTCTGACATCTCAAACACAGGATGGTACAGCTTGGGAAAATAGAGGCAAATCTCGTTGGTACGATGTACCACCTAAATAGCACCTTCCGGTTTGCCTCAAAATGATTGCAGCAATGAGAAACTCCAATACGATTGGTGATTGCGGGCGACCAGTCCTGTTCTGAAAATTCTACATTAAGCACCTGTTCCCACTTTTTCATATATGGCAGCTTATCAGGACAGTTTGGGGGGATAATTGATTCGTAGCTGAAATAGCATGTTTATTGGAGTGTGGGGAGCGCAAGAATGTAAGCAGCTTGTGGCTCATGTCAGAGTCCAGATGAGCAAAGACTCTCCTCAAGATGCTAGTAAGTCGGACGTATATGAATTTGTCGAGAGGAGAACCAAGTTTAGTTCGGGGACTAGAGAAAGCGGGAACCATAGAAGCTCAGTGAGGTAGTAAGGCACTAAATAGATAGATTCCAAGTCTAACCATTTTGGCCGGCTTATGAGCTGCCAAAAGTTGGGCAACATGCAACAGTGAACGTGGCTTGGTAATGACTCAAGGCAGTAGCAGGGATTGGAAGTGCTCGGAAAAGATATATTAATTTAGGGAGGGCAGCCATTTTGGTAGCTCCTATGCGTCCCAGCCAGGAGATCTCAAATTTGGTCCATGTCTGGAGAGCCTGTCTAATAGATGCCCATGATTTAACGCAATTGGTATGAAATAAAGGTGAAAAGTAGTTTAAAAAGTCCTTTCTCCAGTCAAAATGATAATGTTGCTTTTAAAGAAGATAGGGCAGGTGCAGGTATATTGAGTGGGAGTGCTTGTGTCTTGCTAGAGTTATTTATTTATAGTAGGAGTCGCAAGAGAGAAGGAATTGATTGGGAGGTCTGTGAAAGGGCTAAAATGATATCATCCGCGAACAAACTCATTTTGATCATTAAGTTGGAATCTCCGAATGAGGCTATGATTTCTAATTGTATTTGCTAAGGGCTCCAAGGTAAATACGAAAATTAGAGTGGATAAGGGGCAGCCCTGACGGGTTCCATTAGTTAAAGAGAAGCTATAGAAAACCTTTGCGGACGGTGAATCATAAAAGGGCGCAAATAGCAGTGATAAGGAAATCAGGGATATGGAACACCTTAAGGGTACGTATCATGTACATCCAACGCAAGAGAAGCAGTAGTTCGCGTTGAGTGTTTTCTGCATTGGCGACGATGTCAATTAGAAGTCTGGTATTGCCTCCCCGGGATGAAGCCCACCTGGTCTTTATGGATTAGAGTTGGGAGGTAACAATTCATACGGTTTGCCAAAACTTTAGCATACAGTTTAATATCTGTGTTCAGTTAGGACGAAAATTAGCGCAGCTATCCGTGGGCTTGCCAGGTTTGGGTATAGTTACTATCAAAGCCTCTAGCCGTTCTCATGGGGTTTTACCATCATAGAAAAAGCAACTGAAAAGAGTGGTCAGGTGGGGAAGAAGAACATCAGCAAAGGTGGCACAGTAGGAATTAGGGAATCCATCTGCCCTGGGGATTTATGAGGTTTAAGACTTCGGATGGCTAGTCTAATCTCTAATGGAGTAATAGGGTCGGAAAGAGCCGCTTGTGAGTCTGGGGAGAGTTTCGGTAATGGAATAGAGGATAAAAAATCCTCTGTAGAGGAGGGAGAGGGCTGGGACGCATCAGGATTGTCTTGAAGGTTATAGAGATTAGCATAGTATTGAGCAAAAATAATATAGAAACCCCTTTCGTTTTAGTACCAATAAGTGAAAGGTACAGACACAAACAGAAGAAGTAGCACCGCAAAATAAACCAACAGAAACATAATAACCAGCAGCATTGTAAACCTCTATGCAATGGTGTTCCCATACTCATAAGAGTAGGGGCACCCAAAAACCCACTGAGTGGGGGGGGGAATCCAGACATGAGCGTAGGAACCCCTAAAAATCTGGGGGGATAGCATTTTTACTGGTAGGGTATATTCTTGTTCAGTAAACTGGGAATTGTTCATGGCAAATTTTATATAAATGTATGCGTGTGTATGTACAATTTCCTCACAAAAAAAGGATCATGTTCCGTTTTCACAGAGAAGTTCTTTATTAAACAAACGGGTCAAAGAAATTTAACCAAAGGTTTGGCATATATTTCAGTTATTTCACTTAAAACCACTGGTAATAATGCTTTAAGTAATGCACAATTGCCTAGATTTTAACAAAACAATAGATCCTACAGAAATACAGTGATGCAATTAATCCTTTCCATATTTGTGGTCTGGGAGCAGACAAAACTTAAATACTATTAATATATAAATAGAAACATTTTATTAACTGCAGGCAGAGTGAGACCCTACAACCAAAGCGCTGTAGTGGTTATGGCGCAAAGTGGCTGTTCCTGTAAAAGTGTGCATGCCACCTCACACTCAAGTCAGTATCATAAAGTTACTGGAGCTGTGCGGTAAGAATGCATACATGCACACAATGTTGTTCCCTATCCAGCTAAGTGCACAGTACCATACCTGGGAACTTCTTTGCTCCGGCTACCCGGAGCCTTCCCTTGCGGGACACAGCCAGGGCTGCCCACTGATGTCAGCCTCAGTGGTCTAGGTGCCAATAGAGTTCCTTTAAACCAAATCTAAAGATTGCATGTTTTTAAAATCCAAAAACATTTTTGCGGCGTTCACAGCGCATTGCAAATTCCTTTGCTATGGCTTCTAGTTCTATGTCTAGTTCATCCATTATGTCTTTATGGATGTTGTATATAGCAACATGGTTTAATCTTTTCTGTGTCATTGTGGACCGCAACTAGGTTGTTAATCTACGCAACGTGCTAAAACTTCTCTCAGCTTCACAGGAAGAAGCAGGAATAGTTAGTAGGATTCTGGCCATTTTTTCTACTTCAGAAAAAAGCATCTTTCTCTGGCAGGCATCTTTCGTAACATTTCTACAACCTCTGAGACTGAAATGTACTTGTAAACACTAGATAAGGTGGTTATCTGGGCAGAGAGAAGATGACATTCAATCTCTGGATACTGGAGAAGGCCTTCACTAGCAGTGGTGGAACTACCTGGGTCACAGGGGTCGCGACTGCGACCGGGCACTGGAGTTCTGCCAGTCAGGGGGGCCCAAGGGGTGCCGAGCGGTCATTTTCAGCAACCGCTCGCGCCCTTCTGTCTCCTCTGCTCCCTGACGGCGCCTGCCTCAGCGCTGCCCCGACTGCAGTGGTGGGAGCGTGAGGCGTCTGTCTCGGGTGCCGGTGCTTCACGCTGAGCGCCAGCATATGATGTCATATGCCGGCGCTCAGCAGCACATACTGGGGCAGAGCAGCGAGACAGAGGCCTCGCGTCCCCACCACAGGACTGCACGGTAAGTGACCTACAAATGGCGGTAGGGAGAGGGTAAATAGTGAGGGGGGGTAAGGAGAGGGTAGATAGTGAGATGGGAGGGAGAGGGTGTAGATAGTGAGAAGGGAGGGAGAGGGAGTAGATAGTGTGAGAAGGGGGTAGATTGGGTTGGGGGTGGGGGGGCCCCTTAACAGATTCTCGTACCGGGGCCCTGAGGCTTCTAGTTACGCCCCTGTTCACTAGCTTGTCCTGTCAAGAGACATTGTTCCAGTTTTTCATATATAAGTAAGCCCTCTTGGTCAAAGCGCTGCATTAACCGAGTTAATATAGCATCAATTAGTTGGAAATACTGAGGACAATAGTATTCCTTCACAGTTTTTGCATGAAATTGTTGGCCCATGTTGAAGACGTTTAGGAACTTTGGGTTGCCTTGGTACAGTAACCTCTTTTAGCTGGTATTTTTCAACTAAATGCATATTGGTAGTAAGAAGCCTTTCAAATGACGTGTCACAGTGTAACTTTTTATAGCATCATGGGTCTGCTGAACAGATGCTAAATCTGATATGGTTTGTTCATTGCCTTGCAAGGCTTTATTCAGACATTCTAAGATCTCCATGATGTTAAGAGAGATTTGAAGCCCTAACAGTATTTTTCCTTGCCTAAATTGTTGAAGTAGACCATGTACACGTGAATGTATGTCTCCACTACATTTTTGCAAATTCTTCAAGTGTTTGTAAAATCAGCTCATAATTATCCAGAACTTTTTTCACTGACTTTACTCTAACGGTCCAGCGTGTTGGGCACAATGGTTTAATATGTATACTTTAAGAGGTCCTTCAGCTTCACGTTGCACAATTTCCGAAAATGTGGTCCTGCATTTCACAGATTGCCCAAAGAGATTGCCAAGATCTTGCACACACACAAGTGCATCTTCCATCATCGGACATTGATGTGCTGCAGCCTGCATGACTAAATTTGTGCAAGGTGCACCACAATGCACATGAATTGCAAGTGGCTGTTCCTGCTTTATTAATGCCTGAGCACCGTGATATTTACCAGCCATATTTGACGCTCCATCATATGTTTGTCCTCGCAACATTGACATACAAAGCCCATTGCGGCATAAAGCATCCTTGACAATCTTTGCAATTGCAGATCCACTTGTGTCATCAACTTGGTATAAGTCTATGAAGTCCTTGTGCGGGTAAAAGTCTTGATCAACATAGCGAATACAGAAGCTTTCTTGTTCTTGACCAGATATGTCTTGTGTGCCATCAACAATAACTGCAAAGGCATTATTCCCAATCTTTTTCCAAATAAGTCGTAATACGGAATGAGATAATAACTGCAAGATTTTATTTTGAATGTCTGGACTCATGTATTCCATTTTGTGTGTTATCCATTTTTTTAGATAAGGCAAAGCATCTGCTTGTGCAAGTAGAAACTGCTTAAAAGGCTCAGTATTCCTTTCGAGATGATTCCGATTTAAGACTGCAGCTGTAGCACAGTAAAAACATAGCATTCCTTCAAGAGCAAAATTGTAGTGCAGCCATGGAAAGTTTTCGTACCAGTACTCTTGGAAGTTTAAAACACGCTTCTTTGCCTTTTGTGTTACAATAGTCTGAGCTGGGTTTGCTTTGTAGTCTGGTTGATGTGGTACTACTGCTGTTTTTTGTGTTTTCTGTTCATCAGCTGGAAGAGAAATGCATTTTCCTTTCGTGTAGGTTTTAGATTTAGTATGAACATCTTCTATAGTTTTGATTGCTGGAACACTAGCATGGTCTTCCTCACCATCACTTGAGTCACTCATAAGGCCAACTGCTTCTAAAGACAGTCTCTGTATATACATTTTCTGGCTCAACAAAATGGTGCATAACTGGTGACTCGGTTATCTCTTTTTGCTTACATGCTTCTGAGCTTGATGTACTTGCGGATATCCATTCTCAATTTCTTCACAACTGATGGTTGATATGTAAAACTAAGGTAAAATGATAATACTAAATTATAATGAAAGATCTAAAAATACAGTTGGTTTATTTCTCTAAAATTATTTCCTTCAATGTGTTTATTAATTCATTGAATTTGTTTATTAGCGCTGCTAGCACTGGCTAGGGAGCAGGGTGTCAGGGGGGGGGGGCTTACCCAGGCTAGAGCCCTGAATGGGCCCTCGAAATACCCTTGGTCTCCACATTGGATTAAGAATTTTTTAGGGAGTGGGATTAAGGCAATGGACACATGTTCCTCTCCAAAATTCCGTCACTCCACAATTACCTTACACACACTACACCCCCAGTGGGATTGTCATATTTAAGGATATCAAATAAATGAGCTATCTGCTAGCAGTGTCCTAATTCAGTATCCTTAAATATGGCAATCCCACATGAGGGTACTAATTTAGGGAGTTATCTGCTCAACAGCTAAAAGATCAATATTAATACGACTGCATTTCTTAATTTTATTTTTTCAGCTGTTTACTAGATAACTCCGTAATTTGCTATCCTTCTGTGAGATTACATATTTAAGGATACCAAAAAAGAAGCTCTGTTAAACAGCTCCCTAATTTAGTATCCTTAACCCCTTAAGGACAATGGGCGGTCCCTAAACCCATTGAAAACAATGCATTTTGAGCCCATACATGTACGGGCTTTGTCATTAAGGGGTTAAAAATGTCAATCCAATTTAGGGATTCATCTGCTCAACAGCTGATGTAAGAGTATGTGCAAGTTACTGCAAGTGGAATATGTCACAAACTAATAGAGATTTATAAAGGTAATATTGTATGAAATATGTGTACATTAGTTTACCTTTTTTTCACTCTTCTGCTGCAGGAGCTATTGTTAATTATATTATTGGGACTGAAAGTATACTGGTATCAGGCTCACACCTCACAAACTCTGTCTCAGAGAAAAAAACACATTCTCTCGCGAGAAATAAACTTCACACAAGTCGGTTGATGCTGTGAGTTGTAGTTTTAAACTGCCCTAATAAAGTAAGGTAAATAAAATACAAATTTACACAGAAATAAAGGGCTATCAGTATTAATCTGCATTTATTAAGATTGTATGCGATTGAAGAATTAAAGTGTTTTTCATGGCAAGTCATCCCCAGAGATGTAACCATGTTTGAATAAAAAAAGTTGCAATAATGTTGGGTCACAAGTACTGGGACACCTGACCATTTCACCAACAGGGACTTTTATGACATAGCAGTATAAATATATAGACATTTATATGTAGTTACATAGTTACATAGTTCATAAGGTTGAAAAAAGTCCATCAAGTTCAACCCTTCTACTTAACCTTCCTAGAAGGCAAAAAAACCCCTAATGAAGCTACTTTGAATTCTGCCATCAGGGGAAAAAAAAATCGTTCTTGACTCCAAGAGGCAATCTGATTTCTCCTTGGATCAAAAAGCTCTAAAATATTAATGTTATTCTATTTATATCCCTGTATGTCATGCCTTTCTAAGAAAATATCGAGGCCCCTTTTGAAGGTATCTAATGTATTGGCTAACAACACCTCCCTTGGAAGTGAATTCCATGCCTTTATTGTCCTCACTGTAAAGAATCCCTTCCTTTGTCGTCTATGAAACCTGCGCTCTTCCAGTCTCAGAGGGTGACCTCTTGTTCTATGTATATTTCTGTTAATGAACAGGTCACTGAAGAGCTCTTTATATTGGCCCTGCATATTTTTAAATAATGTTATCATATCCCCTCTGAGACGCTGTTTTTCTAGTGTATATAATTTTAACTTTTTTAGTCTCTCTTCATAACTAATAACTCCCAATCCCCTATTAATTTCGTAGCCCTCCTTTGCACTTTTTCTAATTCCATAATGTCCTTTTTAAGGACCGGTGCCCAGAATTGTACTGCATATTCCAGGTGAGGTCTTACCAATGACCTGTAAAGAGGCAAGATAATATCCTCCTCCCGCGAATCAATACCTCTTTTTATGTATGCTAAAACCTTATTGGCCCTCGCAGCTGCTTGCTGGCATTGCGCACTGTTGTCAAGTCTGACAACCGTTATTCCTAAATCCTTCTCATTGGTAGTTTTCCCCCAAGGATATTCCATTTAAAGAATAGGTTGCATTTTTATTATTTTTACCAAAATGTATAACTTTCCATTTCTCTATATTGAACCTCATCTGCCACTTGCACTCCTAGTCCCCAACTCTGTCTAAATCTTCCTGCAAAGAAGAAACATCAAGATTAGTCTGAATTACCCGGCCTAATTTTGTGTCATCAGCAAAAACTGTGACATGGCTGTCAATGCAGCTTGGGAGATCATTTATAAATAAATTAAAAAGAAGAGGACCGAGGACAGACCCCTGAGGCACTCCACTTAATACCTGCGTACAGGCTGAGAAACATCCATTCACAACAACCCTCTGCATTCTATCTTTAGCCAATTTCTGATCCACATACAGACATTTGCCCCTAAGCCTATTTCTGTTAATTTATAGAGTAACCTTTTATGCGGAACCATATCAAATGCCTTAGCAAAGTCCAGATAAATCACATCTACAGCCACCCCAGGTCTATATGTTTACTATCTTCTTCATATAATGCTAATAGGTTGGTTTGACAAGACCGGTCTTTTACAAATCCATGTTGACTTCTACTAATTGGATTATGGATCAAGATATGATCTTGAATGTATACCTTTAGCAACCCTTCAAATAATTTCCCCACTACCGATGTTAAGCTTACTGGTCTGTAATTGCCCGGTTGAGATTTTGATCCCTTTTTAAATATCAGCACTTGCTCAACATCTGCCTAATCTGATGGAACTATGCCTGAGCGAAAAGAATCCCTAAAGATTAGTAATAATGGTTGGGCCAGAGTTAGGCTTAACTCCTTCAGTGCCCTTGGGTGTATACCATCCAGTCCAGGGGCCTTGTCTACCTTAACAGTATTTCATTGCTTGAGCACTTTTTCTTGTGTCAGCCAATCCCATGTTTGTTGCAACAGTTCCTTAAAATTAGCCAGCAGGGGGCTCCGTCATTGGCTCTTCCTTGTTATAAACAGAAGGAAAAAAAAAGCATTTAAGATGTCGGCTTTCTCTCTGTCCTCACTAACCAAATTTCCAGTTTCAGATAATAACGTACCAACATTCTCTACCTTTTTCCATTTACATACTTAAAAAATTCTTGGGATTGGTTTTACTTTCCTTGGCAATAAGTTTCTCATTTTCTAGTTTAGCCATTTTAATCTCCTTTTTGCAGGCTTTGTTGGCATCTTTGTATGCCATAAATGATACTACCGACCCCTCGCTTTTATTTTTACTTTCCACGTAAGCCGCATAGGTTTTGATTTGTTAGAGCAGTTACCCATTTGCTTTTTGGAATTAATCTCAAATGAAACCATGTTATGGTCACTATTTCCCAAGTATTCTCTTACTTTAATGTTTGATATAAATTCCTCATTGTTAGTTATTACCAGATCTAGACAGGCATCCATTCTGGTTGGGGTCTCTACTAATTGCGACATAAATTGGTCATTAAGCAGGTTCAGAAACTTGCTGCCCTTAGTGGAACAAGTTCCACTATTCCAATCTAAATCTGGGTAATTAAAATCTCCCATGATTAAAACTTCATTCCTATTTGCAGCCTTTTCAATCTGAAATAGCAGCTGATCTTCCCCCTCATTACTAATGTTGGGTGGCTTGTACCATACACCCACAAGTAATGTGTGACTCTTTCTACTATCTAGGTTAATCTCCACCCACAGCGTCTCCACATTACTACTGTCATCATGCACATCTTCCTTAATACTGGGCTTAAGTTTAGGGTTTGCATATAAACAAATCCCTCCCCCTTTTCTATTTACTCTGTCCCTTCTAAAAAGTGAATATCCTTTTAAGTTTACTGATCAGTCATTCGTATCATCCCACCACGTTTCCGTGATACAGATCAAGTCATATTGTTCATTACTTACCAATATTTCCAGCTCACCCATTTTGTTTGCCAAGCTTCTCGCATTTGCTAAAAGACATTTAAGGTTACTACCCATTTCTGGTGTAACGGTTGACAAATATTTCTTGACAGCAGGTTTTCTTCTATGCAACACCATATTGTCTGTGCTAACCCCACCAATGCTGTCACCTCCTTTTCCCATAGCTAGACCCCCTTCCCAGTCTACTCTAGCTAGCACTTCATTTCTATCTTTATCCTCCCCCTCAGAACCTAGTTTAAAAGATCCTCAATTCCTCTAGCCATCCTCTCCAATTTCTCCTTATCCTCATCATTTGTCCTTTTGGGATATTGGTTAGCCAAGATGGGACATGACAACTAGTGTAGTTTATACACCCATTTGCATCTGTCGGTTTTATAAAATTTTTAGAGCAAATCTTTTTACCCTCTGTGAACAACTCTGTCCAAAAATTCTATGGTCTGTTTTTGTATATTGGAGGTGAAGTTTAGGTTATATTGGTTGGTATTAATATACTCCATAAATAAGTGTAAATTCTCTAGACTACCCTTCCATATGATAAGGACATCGTCTATAAACCGTTTCCATAGAACCAGGTCCGCCCCGTATGGATTATTCTGGCAGTTGTATTCCTGTTCCCATCTGGTCCCCATGGTCGTACCGCATAATTGCAAATAAAAATTGTTTTTAAACCAAAAATAATTGTATTTTAGTATAAATTCAATACAGTTAAGAATTAAATCCTTTTGTACATCAATCATCTCTGTGTCTTGTGTAAGTGTCTGGTTAATGGCATCAAGGCCTTGGTTATGTCTAATGACTGTGTAGAGAGAAGACGCATCCACTGTTGCCCAAAACCACCCTTCTGACCATTCTATTGTGTCCAGAATATTTAGTAAATGTGTATTGTCCTTTATATAGGATGGAATTTTTGGGACATATTTCTGTAAAAAGAAATCAACGTACTCGGATGTGTTACATGTTAAAGACCCCATCCCACTAATAATGGGTCTACCGGGAGGTTCCATTCTGTATTTTTGGCAGAAAATAAAATACCGGAATTTTTCGGATGTTCTTCCCTTAAATATTTATATTCGTGTTGTGTTAGTATTCCCTGAGTCATACCTTCTTGTAATTTTTTTATGTAATAATCTACTATATTCTTTTGTGGGGTTTGAAATTTTATATGTCTACGTGTCTCCTAAAATTCTTGAGGCTTCTTTTACCACCAGATCATACTTCTCTTTAAGATCCTTTATTGATCTTTGTTCTAATTTACTTAAATAATTTTTTCTTTTAATCGTATTTATTGATTTGTTTTTTTTTGCCAAAAAACATTAGACACAACATAATTATACAAATGTCATGCACAGCGTACAAATAGAACCTGTAATCAGGTAGAACAGTACTGGCAAGTCCAATAGACAGATAGCAGGTATCCAGTGCAGAATGGTCGAGGAGCAAGCCAATGTCAGGAAGCCGGAAGTCAGGATCATTGCAGGGTAAGCGGAGGTCAGGAAGCCAGAAGTCAGAATCGTCGTGGAGGAAGCCAGAGTCAAACGCCAGAGAAACAGGAACAGGAACAAGCCGAGTCGGTAACAGGAAATCAAACAGGAACGCTTACTGAGGAAAAGACACTATCAAGATAGGTACGACCATCAGAAGGCAAAGCTGGAAGGTCCCTTAAATAGGAGGATCAATTTGGCGCCAAAATAGAGTCTCCCGCCAATTTTCAACCAGTCCGTTACGTCACTTCCGGTCCGCGGCCATTTTGGGATTGGTGAGATCGCAAATTCCTAAAAGGAGCGGTAGTATCGGCTAGCGCCACTAGGTGGCGTGCAGAGGATCGTGTGCACGCGGCAGGACCAGACCTGATTCCAGTAGGCGGCGGCTGCCGCATGGAGTTGCGGGGTCTTCCCCGTCCTCGCGGCGGCGGAAGCTGTCTCATGGAGGCGGGAGGTCTCCCCTTCTCCGATCCGAGGACCCGGAGGGACCAGCAGCCAGGTACGTGACAGTACCCCCCCTCGAAGGGGCGACCATCGGGCCACCCCTGGAAAGACCAACACGTCTCCTGGTGAGGAAGACCCGTACCAGACGAGGGGCGTTGAGAGGAGCAGCGGGAACCCAGGAACGACTCTCCAGCCCAAGTCTTCTCCAGTGGATCAGATACTGCACACTCCCCTGTTGTCTGCGAGTAGCCAGAATCGTTTGAGGACATCGCCGAAGGGAATCTGTGACAAAGGCCCCCGCAGCAGACGGTCTCACTGTAGTAAAGCGATTGCACACCAGAGGTTTCAGAAGAGAGACATGAAAAACTCGAGGAATCCGGAGGGTTCGGGGTAACAGGAGTTCGTAAGCTACCGGATTGACCCGGCGAATGATAGGGAAATGGGCAATAAAACGTGGAGCCAATTTCATGGATGGTACCCTCAGTTTGAGATACCTGGTGGATAACCAAACCCTCTCTCCAGGCAAATAAGCAGGGACACAGGAACGTTTCTTATTAGCCTGACGTTCCTGTCGCCTGCCCACCAGTCGCAGTGCATCCTGCACTGATGACCACGTAGCCCGTATGATAACCATCCTCTCCTGTAGTGCCGGAACCGTAGAGACGGGAAATGCCCCAGGAAAAGGCTGAGGATGTAGACCGTAAAGGCAGTAGAAGGAGGATACTCCCGTAGACTCCTGCACCGAATTGTTATGGGCAAATTCAGCAAAGGGTAGTAGATCAACCCAGTTGTCCTGGTGGTTGTTGATGAAAAGGCATAGATATTGCTCCAGATGCTGGTTGGCCCTTTCAGCTGCCCCGTTAGATTGGGGATGATACGCGGACGAGAAGGCCAGGGTAATACCCAAGGCTTTAGTGAATTCACGCCAGAAGCGTGCTATGAATTGTGAGCCTCGGTCTGAGACAATCTCGGTCGGTAATCCGTGAAGACGGACGATCTCGTACGAAAACGTTAGCCAACGTAGCAGCAGAGGGTAACTTCTTTAACGGGATCATGTGGGCCATTTTAGAAAAGCGATCAACCACCATGAGTATGACGGTATGGCCTCTGGAGTTGGGTAGGTCAACGATAAAGTCCAAAGCTATGTGTGTCCCTGGTGTAGAGGGAAGCGGCAGAGGTTGAAGTAGTCCGGCGGGCGATCTCCTGGAAGACTTGTTGGCCGTGCACTTTGTACATGACTGAACAAATGAAGCAACGTCCTTGGCCCAACCTGGCCACCAAAAAGTTCTGGAAACGAGATCCTTGGTGCGTGTAACCCCCGGATGTCCTGCTGTCCTGGAACCATGGGATATGCGGAGGACTCGAGACCTGAAACGAACCGGAACGAACAGCTTGCCAGCAGGTAGAGACACCGGAGCTTGCGACTGCACCCTGACGATACGATCCAGGAGGGGAGAATGACAGGTAAGGTGGATTGCAGCTAGGACCTTGGCCGCCGGAACAATCGCCTCAGGTTCGCGATTCTCCGTGAGATTCTTCGTGAGAAAGCGTCGGCCTTGGCGTTCTTGGACCCGGGGCGGTAGGTCTAAACAAAGGGAAACCGGGACAGGAACAAGGACCATCTGGCTTGTCGAGGATTGAGGCATTTCGCGGTTGCCATATATTGCAAGTTCTTATGATCCGTCAGGATCAAGGTTGGAACCTGTACACCCTCCAGAAGATGTCGCCATTCTTCTAGAGCCAGTATAACGGCCAAAAGTTCTTTGTTGCCGATGTCGTAATTCCTCTCTGCAGACGAAAATCTCCTGGAGAAATAGCCACACGGGTGTAGTGGCCCACTGTAAGAGGCTCGTTGGGAGAGAACGGCCCCCACCCCAGTCTCAGATGCGTCCACCTCCAGGACAAATGGTAGTAGGGGATCCGGATCTCGTAGCACAGGAGCTGTGATAAACCTCTCCCTCAACCGGTTGAAAGCGGAGACGGCAGCAGGCGGCCATACAATAGTGTCGGCCCCCTTCTTAGTGAGGGCCGTCAAAGGTTTCAAAGTGGTTTCAGACCCACGGGTTGCGGCCAGTCCCTGATAGCACGTACTTTGGAAGGATCCATTTCAAACCCCTCCGGGGTGATGACGTAACCCAGGAACAGAACCTTGCGAACCTCGAACGCGCACTTCTCCAGCTTGGCGTAAAGCCCATGTTGCCGTAATCGCTGTAGCACCTGAGCTACCTGTGTGCGATGAGTCGAGAGGTCCGAGGAATAGATCATGTCATCTAGGTACACTACGACGAATTGTTGAAGGAAATCTCTGAGGCAGTCGTTGATGAACTCCAGGAAGACGTCTGGGGCATTGCATAACCCGAACGGCATAACTGTATATTCGTAATGTCCTGATCGTGTATTAAACGCAGTCTTCCATTCATCGTCCGCGCGAATTCAAACAAGGTTGTACTAGATCCAGCTTAGTATAGACGGTGGCTCCGCGCAATCTGTCGAAGAGCTCGGAAATCAATGGAATGGGGTAGGTGTTGCGTCTAGTGATCTTGTTCAAACCCCTGTAATCGCTGCATGGGCGAAGCTCCCCATCCTTCTTTTTCACAAAAAAAAAACCTGCTCCAGCGGGTGATGTGGAACGGCGAATAAATTCCCGACGAAGATTCTCCTCAATATACGCCTCCATCGCTTTAGTCTCTGGAACGGAGAGCGGGTAAACCCAACCTCTGGGTGGCATGGTTCCAGGAAGTAGGTCAATGGGACAGTCATAAGGTCAGTGCGGAGGTAGCTTCTCCGCCTCCCTCTTATTGAACACGTCCGCGAAGCAACAATACGGCTCTGGCAGAAGTGAGGTCCCAATGGAGTTCAGCGTCACCGAAGCAGTCCTCACGGGTGTGAGGCAATGATCCGTACAGGAGCGGCTCCAAGCCGTAATCTGATTTGTAAACCAATCAATTGTAGGGTTGTGACTACGCAGCCATGGAAACCCCAATATGATCGGAATGGAGGGAGAACGGATGACCAACAATTGTACTGATTCGCTGTGAACCACTCCCACGGAGAGAGTAAGTGGTGACGTGTGAAGAGTTATGTGCTCCTAAAGAAGAGGTCTCCCGTCGATAGCCTCCACTGATAACGGATTGGGTAAGGGAAGGGTGGGAACCAACTGTCGGTTACAAAATTCAGATTAAATAAAGTTGCCGGCAGCGCCGGAATCCAAAAAGGCCTCAGTGTCAACGGAACCCCTAGACCAGACCAGTTGAACCGGAACCATCATGCGGGTGTTCTTGGTCTCAGGGGAAGGTCTAATTACACCAATAGTAGGTCCCCTCAGCCTACCTAGGTGCGAGCGTTTCCCGGCCTCTTAGAACAGTTCCTGAGGAAATGCCCCGAAAGGCCACAATACAGGCATAATCCCTCTCTTCTCCTCCTGCTCTTTTCATGTTCAGTGAGTCTAGCTGCCCCCAGCTGCATGGGTTCCTCTGTAGATTCAGGCAAGGTGGATGAGGACGGGACTTGGACAAAATGACGTAACGTGTCCCTCACTCCTCTCTCCCGTCGTCTCAGGTTCTGTCGTTGAGCTTGTCTCTCACAAAGACGTAAATCAACCTGGCAGACGTACTTGATTACAGCATCTAGATCAGTAGGGAGATCTCTAGCCGCAATCGCATGCTTGAGAGTCTCAGATAGTCCATTGAGGAAAGCAGCATTCAATAGAATACTCTTGGAGAGAACGAGAACCCTGGCGGATGGAAAACAGTGATGCAGAAGCGGTGCTCCTCCTCCCAGGAATGTCGAGCACAGAACGCAGACTTGAGACAAATTTCGAGTATGACCGCACCGTAGAGGCGTTTCTCTCCCAGAGTGGAGAGGCCCAAGCTAATGCCTTGTCGGTGAGCAGAGAAATTACATAGCCCACCTTAGCCCGTTCGGTAGGGAAGGCGTATGGGGAAAGTTCAAAGTGGATCTCACACTGGTTCAAAAACCCTCTGCATGCTGCTGGCTCACCACCATAACGTTGAGGAGGTGGTAAATGAGCTGGTACGGAATTGACAGGCACAGGCGGGGGTGGATGAACCGCCATAGCTTGAGGATTTTGTAGTGCAGGATCGGTGCGTTGGAGTAACGTCTGGAGGGCTTGGGCAAACTGATCCAAACTGTGATCCATTCCATCCAGACGAGCTTCACAGGACCCTTGTTGTCCTACCGATGCAGGTCTCATGTTGGCCTTCTGATTCTGTCACGCACAGCGTACAAATAGAACCTGTAATCAGGTAGAACAGTACTGGCAAGTCCAATAGACAGATAGCAGGTGTCCAGTGCAGAATGGTCGAGGAGCAAGCCAAGGTCAGGAAGCCGGAAGTCAGGATCGTTGCAGGGTAAGCCGAGGTCAGGAAGCCAGAAGTCAGAATCGTTGTGGAGGAAGCCAGAGTCAAACGCCAGAGAAACAAGAACAGGAACAAGCCGAGTCGGTAACAGGAAATCAAACAGGAACGCTTACTGAGGAATAGACACTATCATGATAGGTACGACCATCAGAAGGCAAAGCTGGAAGGTTTCTGAGTCCCTTAAATAGGAGGATCAATTTGGCGCCAAAATAGAGTCTCCCGCCAATTTTCGACCAGTCCGTTACGTCACTTCAGGTCCGTGGCCATCTTGGGATTGGCGAGATCGTGCAGAGGATCGTGTGTACGCGGCAGGACCGGACCTGATTCCAGTAGGCGGCGGCTGCTGCCGCATGGAGTTGCGGGGTCTTCCCTGTCCTCGTGGCGGCGGAAGCTGTCTCGCAGAGGCGGGAGGTGTCCTTCTTCTCCGCGGCGGTTGAGGCTGCTGCGGCAAGGCGGGGGGTCTCCCCTTCTCCGTGGCGGCTGATGCTGCTGTGGAGAGGCGGGGGGTCTCCCTCTTCTCCGTGGCGGCTGCCGATCCGAGGACCCGGAGGGACCAGCAGCCAGGTACGTGACAACAAATACATAAACAAACATAAACACAGTAGCTGAGTCATAAGCTTATAATATCGCTTTTTAGTTTACTCAAGAAGACAAAGAAAGAAAAAAAAACAAAAAAAAACCTGTGAAGCCGAGTAACGGGCTAGCCCCAATTGAAAAATTTAATAATTCTTGTAATTTTTTCATCCAGTCCTCATATATATCTGACTTCCTTTTATGAGAGATACTAATCCAACTCATACCTTTCTCCATTTGCAGCTGTAGCATTAATTGTTTCGCCAGCTGTGTCTTACTTATAGGTTTAATTTCTTTCCATGATCGTGCGATTAGTAACTTAGTAGCCGCAAAAGCATGTATTGTTATTATTTTTCTTTCTGGAGACAATTTTCCAGGGAGAATATGTAACAAAGCGGTTTTCATATTTCTTTAATTGCATATTATCTATTTTTTTCCAGTATTTCGTATGTGTCTGCCCAGAGGGATCTTATTTCTTTACAATACCACCATATATGTTTATAGTCCCCTTTTTCCTTGTTACACCTCCAGCATTTATCCGATACATTAGGGTACATGCTTTTTAGCTTTGTAGGTGTCAAATACCATCGGTGTATAAGTTTAAAATAATTTTCCCTTTTTGTTATAGAGTGTATAGTATCATATATTCGCTTTATTGCTGTGTACCAATCTTGCTGAAGAATCTCTGATCTTAAATCTCTTGACCATCTAGCTAGAAATACTTCTGGTGAAATCTTATCTGTACTTTTAATCACTTCAAGGGATTTAGATGTAACTTTTTTAGTACCGCTTTTATTAAATATACCTTCAAGTTTTCCCTATTACCCTTATATCGGCTTGATTTAGAAAAGATTTTATTCTGAAGTACGTAAATATTTCCGAGTTGGATAAATTATATTCTAAAACTAATTGGTTAAAGGATTTTATTTTATCTTCTTGTATAACGTCTTTTACTATTCTAATTCCTGAGGTTTTCCAATTTTTGAGATTCATATTAGGTATATTATTTTCTATGAGACTAAGATCCGCATTATCTAAAATTTTATTTTGAAGATTGAGGTTTTTTTAATCCTTTTCCATTCCCCCAAAATGTCTCTAATTATGTAATTTTTAATTTTGCTTAGTTCACATTCCAACATATTATCAAATCGCCACATATACGAAAATACATTTTCATTCTTTGCCATAAATGTTTCTAATTTAAACCAAGGTTGATCATTATTTATTTGGAGTTACATATTGTATATATGGGTTAGAAGACATGCTTATTAAACACTTTCTATTTTAGGGTAATTTAGACCTCCTCTATTCGTTTGTTTTGTCAAATATTTTATTCCTAGCCTCAGACGTTTACCATTGTTAATAAATTTATTGAAACTGGATTGTATCATATTAATCCAAGGTCTCGGAATTTTTAAAGGTACGTGTCTAAAAAAATACATCCATTTTGGGAGAATATAAGCATTGATTACATTTATTCTTCCTATCCAGGATAATTACATATTCTTCCATTCTTTCAATGAGTGATTAGTTTCAAATAGAAGAGTAAGAAAATTTCTTTCCACCATATCCTCAACTTTCGCTGTAATTTTTAATCCTAGATAGTTTAAATCTGATGCTTTCCATCTAAAGTTATAGTCCTGTCGAATCGTTTTTATAATTTGTGTTTTAACGTTTAATGGTAGGATTACTGACTTTTCTATATTTAATTTGTAGTTTGAAACATCTGAGTAGTTTTTTAACGTTAACATTAGATTCCTGATTTATTTAGCAGGGTCCTCTATTGTTATGAGGACATCATCAGCGTACATACATATTTTTAATTCTTCCTGTGAGAATCGGAGCCCTTTAACCTTCTCATTATTTCTTACAGCTATAGCTAAAATCTCTTTTGATATTATATGGAGCATAGGAGATAGAGGGCAACCTTGTCGTGTCCCATTTTTTAAATTGAACCATTCTGCTTTAATGTTTTGACCAATTGTTCTTGCTGTAGGGTTGGAGTACAAGGCCTGAATTGCTGACAAAACTTGACCTTTAATTTCGTAGGCACGTAATGATTGGAACATAAAGTCCCAGTTTACACGGTAAACCTTTTCTGCGTCTAATGCTAGTAGACATAATGGTATTTTTTCTAAATTTACAAAATCTAGGGTATCAATAGTGCGCCTTATGTTATCATATACTTCTGTTTCAGATATAAAACCTATCTGATCCGGATGAATTATGGTTGTTATCACTAATTTTAATCTCTCTGCCCAGATTGCTGCATAAATCTTCATGTCTACATTAATTAATGAAATTGGCCTGTAACTTCTAACATCCTCTGCATTTTTGTTATCCTTTAAAATTGGGAGTATATTGGCTCTTAAAAGTTCTTCAGGAGCTGTCCCTTGGGTACTAATTCCATTAAACATATCTGTTAATATTCTCTATCAAGTTTTTATAGAAGTCACCACTAAAACCATCTGGTCCAGGACTTTTTGGTTTTTAAGATTTTGTATAGCTTTAATCACTTCTACTACTTCGATAGGTCTATTTAGTACTATTAATTGGTCCTTATTAATCTTTGGGATAGGTAACACCTTTAAGTAATTTTTTATCTTTTCCAAATTTGCGTTAGCCTCTAAATTACATAGTGATTTATAGTATTCGTTAAATATCTTGCCAATAGCTTCAGGAGTCATATAGGTCTCGTCTTCTATAATTTTATAAGGCTAGGTTTCCACTTGGGTTTTTGTCCGGCGTTTTTTTGTTGATGAAAAACGCCAGGAAAACTGCCAAGAAAGCTGCCGCTGCATTTACCTGCGTTTTGGCGTTTTTTCTGCAGTTTTTTCTGGCGTTTTAGCCTTTCTGTGGAAATTGCTTTTTTTGACCTTAGGCAGTTTTTCTAGCCTTTACAAGTTAGAAGTTTCACCCAGCTAAAAGGGATTAGGATAAATGGCAAGTATCTGCCCTCTCCTGATGTCATTTACTTGGTAGACCCTTTTGTCTCTTTTCTGTGGTTTGTAAGGCATGCTTTATTCCGAATGTCTGCTCCTCTGGGAAGATTGGCCCCAAATGATGGTGCAAATTGTTTGCTGTTGCTTTTGGCACGCAGGATCCGGTCGCGTATGTTTGTTTGTAATGGCATGTTTGTTCCAAATGGTGTAAAATTCAATATGAACCAGTCCAGGACTTTGTTTTGTGTGAAACTGTTTGTTTTCCGCCTATTTCTCGTAGGACACACAGATACTGGGTCCATCCTCTGCATTGTAACTGTGGAAAAAACGCCATAAAAAACGCCAAGGCAATAAACCCACATGGCTTTTTTATGGCGTTTTTTCTCTCCCATAGACTTCTATTGGAGAAAAAAAGCCAAGATTTCTTGCAAAAAACGTCAGAGTGTCAACATGCTGCAGTTTTGAAAAACTGCCACAGAGCCCAAAAAAGCAGAAAAACGCCAAAGAGGACTGAAAAAACGCCAGACAGAAAAACGCCAAGTGGAAATTGCATTTTGCGATTTCCTATTGAAGAACAGCTAACATCTGGCTGCAGCTGTTTTTCACAAAAAAACGCCAGGTGGCGCTATTGGCGTTTTTATAGGCGTTTTTAGCAAAAAAAAACCAAATGGAAACCTTGCCTAAATGCGATCTTTTGCTTGTTTTTTTTTATCTGTTTGTTAAACTTTTATCAACCCTATTATTTCTATAGTACCAGTGTTGTTTCAATCTTTCTAGATTTTTATTAGTATTCTCTATTTCCAGGTCATTCTTTTTTTTTTAATTGACTTATTTTGTTTGATCTAAACTTGGTTGGTGAGCTTTTGTTTATTGCGTCAAGTTCCCTCTAAATGTATATATAAGGAGGATAAGTCCGTACCCCTCTTTTTATTTTCCGTAGCACCTATTTTAATCAAATGCCCCCTAATCACACACTTAAATGCACACCATAGAGTTGAACGTGGGATTTGTTTATCGTTTTCCTGAAAATATAAATTAGTAATATCTTTTAGATACTCTAGATCTTTCTGCTGTCTCATGAGAGTGGGATTTAATCTACATTCTCTTGCTGTGAGATATCGCTTATTTGAATATATTTCCCAAATATTTGCGTTATGATCTGACCATACAATATTTTTAATTAGCACTTTCTTAATTCAATCTACTAAATAATTGTTTCCCAGTATCAAGTCTATTCGTGCACATGACGCGTGTGGGGCAGAAAAGTGTGTAAACTCCTTGACAGCAGGATTAAATATTCTCCAGATATCAAAAAGCTGTTTTTTTTCAGAATATGTATCATTAATTTAGCTGTTTTAACCACTCTTTTATCTGCTGGTTTACCTCTCATTGTCATCTTATCCACCATTGTGTCGGGAATACAATTAAAATCTCTCGCCATTACAATTGGACCCTTAGGGTATTTCTCTATCTTGACAAATAATTTTTCTAAAAATGTTACTGGATTGTTGTTTGGTGCGTACAGATTAATTAGGGTAAATAATTCATTTTGTATCGTACAGATAATAATTATGTATCTGGCCTCTTGATCAATCTCCTGGAATATAATATCTACTGTAATGTTGGATGTAATCAATACTGCAACGCCTCTTTTTTTTTTTATCTGCCAAAGAGGCCGCTATCACCTTAGTTATATTTTTTTTCTTTAGTAAAGTTTTCTTTGGTTTTTAGCCAATGTGTTTCTTGGATGAAACAAATATCAATTTTTTCCTTTTTTTATTAACTTCAGTGTGCTAACTCTTTTGTAAGGACTGTTTAAACCTTGCCTATTTAATGCTAAGAAGCGTACCATTTCATTTTAAATTTTGGCTGCACATATACCAGGCTTTGAATATAGCGACATATATCACCTTGTACATAAAAAACCCCCCAAAAAAACAAAAACATGTATAATACAAACATACAAACAGAATACAGACACTCTATATTCTTGGTTAAGTTCAACTCAGACAACCTGGCTGAATAGAACCACAAGGTCCTTCCCAACTTCCTGGACCTTCTAGCATAGAACCACATATCAGATGTGGAATACCTTGACTTGATTGGTCTTGTAAGATTTGCGGGCAAACGGTATACAAAAAGAAAAAAAAAGAAAAAAAATTGAAAAATGCCAATAATATGAGCAAAAGTGCCTCTAAATATATATATATGTTGTGTCTAGAACCTCAAATTCCCTAGTTATGGTTATAACACCCACTATGAAGTGTGTCATATTATATTTAAAGTGTGCAGTGTTAGGTATGTTTCTGTGAACTTTAAAAGCTGTGAGTGTTGTATGATTGTAATGGAAGATAATGTGATAAAGTGTGTTAGAAAGAAAGAATATATAAATAGTAGAAAAGTAAAAATAAATAAATAAATAAATAAATATACGTGATAAATTGTGTAACTGCGTAAATATTATGTGATGTGTGTAAATTAACGTATCCATCGTGTGTATATCTGCATCTGTAGTATATATACATCTGTTTTAGATGTGTAGTGTAGTGGAAAAAAAAGTGTGGTGTAGAGAAAAAAAAAATGCCAATAGTATAAACAAAAGTGCCTCTATATATATATATACATATATAGATATATATTTGTGTGATGTGTGTTGTGTCTAGGGCCCCATTCTTGAACTTTTTTGGGGTCCATAGTGTGTATTTGTCCCTCTGAAAATACACTCTGTTATGCTTTGAGGCATATATATTTATTTTCCGGAACTTCTGTAGATTGCTTCTTTGCAAACAGCGTTTAACAACGTTTAACAGTTTAATGTATTAACTATCCTCAGTGGCGACTCTAGAAACAACATATAGGGGGGGCACACAAGATATCACAGTCAAACTGGGGGGGCATTCATAATTTCCAAAAGTAATGTGCTATGGAATTATACTTTTGTTATTGGGCTAAAATAATACTTGATCATTCAACATGGGAAGCCTGAAGCCACAACTGAGTGCGACTAATCCTTGAAAATTTTTTTTTTTTTTTTTTTTTTTATTATACTTTTTATTTCTTTTATAATTAACAAAAAAAAACAAACAACAAAAAAAAGGAAGAATGACTAAAAAATACAAATAACATCTGCATGAATACAATAATTCGGGCAAAAAATGTCCAATAATACTGATACAGTACATGTTATTAGCTCACTGACCAAAAAAAAAACAAAAAAAAAAGAGGAGGCTAATATAGATAAACTGACATTTTAATAAGAGGTAAGTCTATTTGCTAATCATCTGATGCCTGAATTCAATGGAAACGTTATTTGGGGCTGAGAAACGTGGAGGAAACTAATGTTGGTAAACTAACGTTTAAATAAGAGGTAATTCTAATTGCTAATCATCTGATGCTTGAATTCAATGGAAACATTATTTGGAGGCACTTATCCCAAATTATAGTTTTCTTAAAGTTAGGAGAATAGAGTCGGGAAACTTCCCTTTCCATCGTAAGTTGGTATTTCAGTTGATTTTCCACCTGAGCCCAGTTAAATTCTTTATCTTGTTTCCATTGTTTCGCTATTATTCTTTTTTTTTTTTTTTTTTTTAAAAGCAATTTTTATTTTGTCAATAGAAAAGATGACTTCCAGAGAGCTCAAATACAGACAATACACGACATCGTAGATACAGTATACATATCAGGACAACCGAGATGATCACATTATAGGGGGCGATGTGAATAAGCTGTAACACAATAACAGACCCGTGCCGTGACGCCCGATTAACCAGGGCCCAGAAAGGCGTACATTAAGCTCACAGAATGTCAGCGTTGGTGAGTCTGGAGCAGGTGTAAGCCTCGAAAACCATCTCCAGAAAGAAGTCCAGAGAAAAGAAGAAAGATAAAGTCAGAAGACAAAAGAGAAGTACCGAAAAAAGAAGAGGGGGAGAAAAAAAAAAAAAAAAAAAAAAAAGAAAGAAACGAGATAGGGGACAGTCGAGAACCTCAGAGCCTCAGCAGCCATAGGTCAGATCCACGGGAGTGATGCAGGCGACATCCCAAACTTCTCCATCCATGGTCCCCAGGTGAGAAGAAAAATATGGGACTGGTCATGCAAGTAAGCCGTAATTTTTTCCATCTTCAGCATATGCCAAATTTTAGCTTCAATAACGTGCAGCTCAGGAGTGCCAGATTTCCACACTTGGGCAATAGCAAGACGGACCGCCGTACAAACACGAAATATAAGACGTTGTGCTGGTTTAGCCAAAGCGTCCGAGGGATAGCCTCTACAAAGAAGGGCCGACCAGGGCTCGGGTTGGCTGAAGAAATGGGCCCATATCGGCACAAGCTTAGGACAGGTCCACCAAATATGTAGTGGGGTCCCGGCCTCGTCACAGCCACGGAAACATAGAGGTGAATGCGTCGGGAACATACGGTGCAGGCGTGAAGGAGTAAGATGCCAGCGAGACAACACCTTAAAGCAATTCTCCTGGACAAGGGTGCAGGCGGTGACTTTCCAAACGTTCTCATAAATTTCCCCCCAATCGGAGGAATCGAGGGTTTGATCCAGGTCGGTCTCCCATTGGCTTTCAAAAGAGGGTGAGGACGGGTATTTCACCCCCAGGATATGGTTGTACAGTAGGGAAATCGATCCACCGATTTTATGGGAGCGTACACATACATATTCATAAAAGGTAGGAACATAATCCGGGTAGCGCTTGAGAAACAGAAGGAGAAAATGAGAAATCTGGTGGTACCGAAAAGTTTCAGACGCAGGGATGTTGTGCAATGATGTCAGTTGCTGGAATGAGTAGGGTCGGTTGTTCAGGAGCAGGTCTCCCACTGTAACGAGTCCCTTGTCGACCCACCACTGGAACGGGCGAACCTGAAGACCTGCTGGGAAATCACGGTTTTGGAACACCGGTGTCAATCGAGACCCATTGTCCATAAGCTTATATTTGCGACGAACCCGGTACCAGAGAGAAAAGGAATGTAGGAGGGTAGGGCTGTCGGAGAGCCTGCGTTTATCCAGGGTAGGAAGCCACATAAGCCATCGGAGATTCGCCCCAGAAGAGAGATCAGACTCCAGCTGAACCCAGCGCGCAGGTGATGGGCGCACCGAGAGGGATAGAAGCATAGCCAATTGAGCCGCAACATAGTATTCATAAAGGAGGGGAGCGGAAAGTCCCCCAGCCTTCTTCGACCTATAAAGGGTCGATCTAGCAAACCTACTCCTTCGGCCCTGCCAAACAAACCTCTCAATAGCCCCCTGAAGGCCCGCAATATCTTTCCGATGGATCGGCAAGGAGATAGAACGAAAAAGATATAACAACTTGGGCAACAGAGTCATTTTCACAGCATAGATTCTCCCCATAAGTGATAGAGCGTAGGCGGACCAGGTGGTGAGATCACGCTTCAGGGTCTGGAGTAGCGGCGGATAGTTGGCCGCATACATCTGCTGATGAGAAGGGGTGATATTAATGCCCAAAGACCGTATGGCGAAGGGCTGCCATTTAAAATCAAAGTTAAGGGAGAGGAGCTTCACCGTAGGGGAGGGAAGGTTAACATTTAAAGCTTCGCATTTGTCTGAATTGATTTTATATCCTGAAAACCTCCCGAACTGTCCTAGCAAGTGATACAAATTAGGTAGGGACGTGAGTGGGGATGTCAAAGAGAGCAGAACGTCGTCTGCAAACAGGCTAAGTTTGTAGTCCCGGCCACCCACAGTAAGACCCTTAATATCCGGGTGTCGACGAATGGCCTGAGCTAATGGTTCAATGGCCAGTGCAAATAGTAGTGGCGAGAGGGGACAACCTTGGCGTGTCCCTCCCTTAATTGCAATAGACCGAGAGCGGAACGTGCCAATATCCACCACGGCAGAGGGAAGCGTATACAAAGCCTGCGCACCTTGCAAAAAAGCCCCGGAAAAGCCAAAGGCCCGCAGGACAGACCACAAATACCCCCAGTCCACTCGGTCGAAGGCCTTTTCTGCGTCCAGAGACAGAAGCATCATTGGTGACCCGAGTCTCCGACACGAGTGGACCAGGTTCAAAGAGCGCCTAATATTATCCGGGGCCTCCCTCCCCGGAACAAAGCCCACCTGGTCAGGATGGACCAGAGCGGGTAAGACCCCGTTTAACCGGATGGCGAGTACCTTGGCAAAAAGTTTCAAATCAATATTAATAAGGGAGATGGGCCTATAACTGGAACAAAGCGAAGGGTCCTTGCCCTCCTTGGGAATCATAACTATCTTGGCCCTCTGCATATCCACAGAGGGACACGCTTCCCCCTTAAGGAACAAGTTAAATAATGCGGTCAAATGCGGAAGAAGGCATGCAGCAAAAGATTTATAATATATAGCGGTGAAGCCGTCGGGACCCGGGGCCTTCGGATTTTTAAAACACTTAAGGGCAGCAGAGACCTCATCCACCGTTATAAGAGCATTTAGGTTAGCTAAGGCCGAAGGAGCAAGCGAAGGCAACTTACACTCAGAGAGAAACTGTTGCAGGTCAGATGATAGCGAAGCCTCAGAGGAAGCTTTCTTGCCGTCGTATAAATGAGAGTAGTACTCCGCAAACCGATCCGCAATGGCTCCAGGGTCAGAGGTCAAACAGCCTGATGTTGTCTTTATATGACGTATAGCCCGGGAGCGAATGAGGTTCTGTAGCCTCCTTGCCAACATAGTGTCCGGTTTGTTAGCTTTCTCGAAAAACCGTTGTTTAGTGCGGAGAAGCGCTTTAGTGGTGTCAGAGGATAGTAATAAATTAAGTTGGCCCCTGGTGGAAACTATCTCCTGAAGAAGACGAGAGTCACCGGAGCTTTTGTGATCCGCCTGAAGTCTGGATAAGGTGGCCCCAAGGTTCTCTATCTGAGAAAGATGTTGCTTCCGTTTGGCCGAGTTCAGAGCTAGGAATTGTCCCCGAAGAACTGCCTTGTGGGCATCCCAGGTAGTACTGAGGGAAACTTCCGGGGTCAGGTTCTCCCCGAAGTAAGTGGTAATGGATTGGCTGATGGTCTCACGAACAGCAGGGTCGAGAAGCAGGGAATCGTTGAGTCGCCAGAATGGGCGCAGGTTTGGAGGGAGAAGGCCGGCCAGCGAAATCTCAACCATGGCGTGATCCGACCAGGAGATCTCATGTATCTTAGACCCAAGAAGCGATGGGAGGAGGCATTGATTGAGGAAAAAATAGTCCAGCCTAGAATACATTGTGTGGGGGTGTGAGAAAAAGGAATAGTCCCGAGCAGTAGGGTGTAGGAGCCTCCATGCATCAAAGAGTCCAAGTGACTTGACAAAGTGCTGCAAGGGTTTAAAAATAGAGGTCGGGCAGGTCCGGGCCGTCGAAAGAGTCCTATCCATGTAGGGATCCAGAACTGAATTAAAATCTCCGCCAATAACAAGACCACCCGGCGGGGTCGTGAGGAGTAACTGTGCAAGCTGATCGAAGAACGCCGATGTCGGGGGGCTAGGAGCGTACACGTTTACAATCGTGAGCGGCTGATCGTTAAGCAATCCGTCCAAACGTAGGTATCTTCCCTCCTGATCAGAGAACTTGTGGAGGACACGAAAAGGAAGTCTCTTGTGTATGAGAATGGATACACCATTATGCTTATCCGGAGCTGCAGAGTGAAAATGCACAGGAAACCGTGAATCCCAAAACCTGGGGAGACATCGCTGTCGGAAGTGGGTCTCTTGGAGGAGAACGATGTCAGCTTGGGAGCGTACATAATGCCTCACTGCCATACGTCGTTTTTGCGGGGCGAGCAACCCCTTCACATTGTGGGAAACTATCTTCAGCCCGGGATGATGTAAGGCGGCCATTTGTCAGACGGCTGGGCTCGGAGGAAGAGAAAAAAGAAGAAAGAAAGAAAAAAAAAAAAAAAAAGGGGGGGGAGAAGTAGAAAGGGAGAAGAAAGAGAGGAAAAGAAAGCAGAAAAAGAGAGCACCAGTGGGAAAGACCACCAGGAAAAGAACAATACGAGGTAAGAGGAATAGACTCAACCCGAACGTGTCTATATCGAGAGAAACACAGGGGAACCTGGAGGAGGAGGTAAGAACGACACCCCCCCGACAACAATCAAGAAAAACCTTAATACATCAATGGTAATATTAAGCAACAAAACAAACCCGATCAGGGCAATAGGAGACAACAACCCCTATGATGGACCCTGGCTACAACATACCCATAACAGATTCAAACCATGCAGGGACCTGAGTGGCGGAGATATGAGGCGAGTGTGGGTGAGAAAAGAAAAAAAAAAAAAAAAAAAAAAAAAAAAAAATTATGTGTGAGATCGTGTGGAGAGTGTATGAAGGCACATCGGGCAGGTAGCAGCTAGAGGAGATGGACAGCAATGAGAAATGCCCAATATAATAATAATAATAAAATAAATAAAGAAATAAATGTAAAATAAAAAAAAAAAAAAAAAAAAAAAGGGTGTGCGTGGAGAATGTGCGTGCATGTACAGGATACCATATGCAGGAATTGAAATGACAGTGTGTAGTGTGGAGAGATAGAAATATGTATACAGGGCGAATAGTGAGTGATACTCTCATGTAGCACAGCAGCGTGATATCCAGGACGGGATACGCACATATACAAACAAGTGGGGCACACCATGGCGTGTCAAAGATAACAGGCGTGCGTCAGAAGGTAAAACCGCAACCCCAGTACTGGTGAGGGGCAGCGGCGCACATTACGGCGACGACGATAAGTAAAAATGTAAAAAAAAAAAAAAAAAAAACAAAAAACGAGTAGTCCGACAGAAGTCCCACGAAAACTATAACCGACCGGAGCAATAAAGAAAGCAAAATAAACACAAATTAACGCGAATCGAAAACTTAGCTATCCTCCATGATGAGAGCAGGTACGATCCCCAAGGCGCACGTTGAAAGAGCCGCAGGGGTCAACAGGATCTAAGCCATTCCCGAAGGTGCTTCAGGGCCATCAGCCGGGTGAGGAGGCGAGCGGTTCGGCTCCAGAGCCCGTGGGGAGCGTTCCTCCGGTCGGGGTGAAGTTGCTGTCTCGGGAGGCGGCCGGTCCAGGCTAGCAGGCGGTCGGAGTCCCAGGCGGCGCAGGAACGGCCCAGCATCGGAAAGCTCCCGTAGTTGCAGAAGCAGACTGCCTTTCTGTACCAGGAGCTTGAAAGGGAAGCCCCATCTATAAGGGACCCCACGCTCCCTCAGGAAATCTGTTAGCGGTTTCAGGGCCCGGCGCTTACGGAGTGTTGACGGGGCAATGTCCGCGTACCACACCGGGGCAATGCCATCCAGCTCCGGGGAAACATTCCGTGTCGCGCGGAGAACTGCCTCTTTTGTGGTAAAATAGTGGCATTTGAGGACGATGTCCCTGGGAGGCTCGCCGTGTCCCGGCCTGGGACGCAGAGCTCTGTGGATCCGCTCCAGGCGCAGCTCCTCGTCCGGTACATCGGGCAGGAGTTGCTGTAGGTAGCGGTGAATATATGAGCGAATGTCTGTCAGGGTCTCCGGAACCCCCCTCACCCGCAGATTAGAGCGCCTAGAGCGATTATCTATGTCTTCCACCGCGTCCTGTAGGTCAGCGCACGTGGCCTCCAAGCGGGCAATGGCGTCATCTCGGTCCCGCTGAGCCGAGGTAAGGTGATCAACCGCTGCTTCAAGGTGGACGGTCCTGGAGGGTAGAGCAGTTAGATCTGCTGAAATAGCCGACAGACTGGCTTTAAGATCAGATTGCAGCTCCTGCTTTACAGATAACATGCAGGCCTTGAGGTCAGCGATGTCACTGCGTGTGCTTAGGCCTGCTGCATCCGCGCCCTCTAGGCCTTCACCCCGCGCAGCGTCCTTCCTCCTAAAAAAGTCTGGCATCTCAGAGGAGGCCCCCGGTTTTCCACTCCTCCGGGTGGACATCTCGTTGCTGGACGGCAGGGCAGCAAAAACGATCGGGTAAGGCTATTTATAAGGGCTGTAAAAGCTGTGGTTGCCGGGTGAGAGCAGGAGCTCACTCAATGTGCGTCCATCTCCCTCAAGCACCAGGACACGCCCCTCCCGCTATTATTCTTTTAACTGCTAAGCATAGGTGTATTGTTAAATTAAGCTGCACAGAGGACAGGGTCGGCCAGCCTATATGTAGCAAGAGTGATGCTGGGGAATTAGGTAGTTCTATATTGGCCACTCTTTTAAGACAGTCAAGGGTCTTTCCCCAAAGTTTAGTAACTTTTGAACAGGACCACCAAATATGAAGGTAAGATCCCGCCATCAATCCACACCTCCAACAAATTCTAGAAGTAGTGTGGTAAATATCCGCGACCCTAGTCGGGACCATATACCACCTGTATGCAACCTTAAACTGTGTCTCCAATAAGGATAGATCATGAAACCTAGGTGACAATCTTCTAAACGCACTTAACCAATCCTTTATTGGGAGTGCGCAATTTACATCTTTTTACCATCTAGCTGTATATGATTTTATTGAATTATCTCCTTCTCTAGATCTTATTGATTCCACGCATTTAGAGTATAATTTTGTTGAATGTTTAAGATTAAATGATGCCAATTTATGGAGATCCTCTCTCTGAGTAGACAGAACATGTCTTTTAATAAAGTTTTTGACTCGCAAATAAGTAAATATGGATGCTGGCGTTGGATGGTATTTCTCATTAAGGGTATGAAATGGTATTATTTGTCCCTGCGAAACCAGGTCACCTATCTTTTGCAACCCAGCCGCTCTCAGCTGATGTAAAGAGATATACACCTATTGGAAGCATCCATAGATGATATCTAGTAGTTCTAGCAGTTTATTTTTAATTCCCAATCTCTTTTTAATACTCATCCACTCTGTTAAGATATTATCCAGAATACTATTTTTACCTTTAATTTGCAGTATAGTTGTTCTATCCTTCGTAGACCAAATTAGTTTATTTAACCTATTATTGTCTAAAGCTTTTTGTTCTATTTTGTACCAAAGTTCCTCTTTGAAATGATTTTGGTATGTTAGTATTAGGTATGGTATGTTGGTATTAGGGGGACAGACAGGGCGATCTGTCACAAAGACCGGGATCGCCGAACAGTGTGTTGTCTGCCTGGCGCTCGAGTTCGGCACATCGCGGATCGGGTTGACAGATTACTGGGAGGGGCTGGAGAAGACCCAGCAGTCATGGTGCACATTGGCACCAATGACAAAGTAAGAGGTAGGCGGAGTGTCCTTAAAAATGATTTCAGGGACTTAGGTAGCAAGCTCAAGGCGAGGACCTCCAAGGTAGTATTTTCTGAAATATTACCTGTACCACGTGCCACACCAGAGAGGCAGCGGGAGATTAGGGAGCTAAACAAGTGGCTCAGAAGCTGGTGTAGGAAGGAGGGGTTTGGGTTCATGGAGAACTGGGCCGACTTCTCTGTCGGATACAGGCTCTACGGTAGGGACGGGCTGCACCTCAATGGGGAGGGTGCAGCTGTGCTCGGGGAGAAGATGGCCAGAAGGGTAGAGGAGTGTTTAAACTAGGGAAAGGGGGGGAGGGAAACTACAATATAGACGGGGAAGATAGTATAGCTAGAGAGCTGGGGCTTATAAATGTACCTGGGGGTGGAGCGGAGGGAGGGGTTAGAATAGTTAATAGGGATAGGCTTCGTAGGAGAAAAAACCATACACCTCTAAATTGTATGCTTACTAATGCCAGAAGTCTGACCAATAAAACTGGCGAACTGGAGTTAATAATGTCTGCAGAAAATTATGACATAGTGGGTATAACAGAGACATGGTTGGATGATAGCTATGACTGGGCGGTTAACATACAGGGTTATAGTCTATTCAGGAAGGATCGAAAAAAAAACGAAAAGGGGGAGGAGTTTGCCTTTATGTAAAGTCCAGCCTAAAGGCCACACTGCGGGAGAATATATGTGAGGGAAATGATGATGTGGAGTCATTATGGGTAGAAATATATGGAAAGAAAAATAATAAAATACTGATCGGGGTTTGCTATAAGCCACCAAATATAATTGAAGCAGCAGAAGATCAATTATTAAAGCAAATAAACAAGGCAGCAAATCACAATGAGGTGGTTATTATGGGGGACTTTAACTATCCCGACATAAACTGGGAAACCGAGGCCTGTGAATCTCATAAAGGAAACCGCTTTCTGACTATAAGTAAAGATAATTATCTGTCCCAAATGGTACAGGACCCAACCAGAGGGGGCGCTCTACTGGACTTAATATTAACCAACAGACCTGACAGAGTAACTAATGTGCAGGTCAGAGGGCACCTAGGAAATAGTGATCACAATATAATACATTATAACTTGTCGTTCAATAAGGGAACTCTTAGAGGAGCCACAAGAACTATGAACTTTAGGAAGGCAAAGTTTGATCAACTAAGAGAAGCCCTTAACACTGTAAATTGGGAAAATGTCCTCAAAAACAAAAGCACAGATACTAAACGGGAGATTTTTAAAAATATCTTAAATTCTCACTGTGAAAAGTACATACCATATGGGAATAAAAGTGTCAGGAGCAAGAGAAAACCAATGTGGATAAATAAAAATGTAAAGGTGGCAATAAATGGCAAAAAAAGGCATTTAAGCTACTAAAACAGGAAGGCAGTGAGGAAGCACTAAGAAGCTATAGGGAAAAAAATAAAATATGTAAAAATCAGATAAAAGCAGCAAAAGTGGCGACAGAAAGACTCATTGCCAAAGAGAGTAAAACAAACCCCAAAATGTTCTTTAACTATATAAATAGTAAAAAGGTTAAAAATGAAAGCGTCGGCCCCTTAAAAAGTAATGAGGGAGACGTTATAGACGGGGATCAGGAAAAAGCGAATCTATTAAATATATTCTTCTCTGCTGTATTCACAGAGGAAAATGAAATGCCAGGTAATATACAGCAGGATGAGATAAATGCCCTAGTACATGTCGCCTGTCTAACCCAGGAAGAAGTGCAGTGCCGCCTAAAAAAATCAAAATAGACAAATCACCAGGTCCAGATGGCATTCACCCCCGCGTTCTAAGGGAGTTAAGTAATGTAATAGACAGACCCCTATTTCTAATATTCAAGGACTCTATAGTGACCGGGTCTGTTCCCCAGGACTGGCGCATAGCAAATGTTGTGCCATATTCAAAAAGGGGACAAAAAGTGACCCGGGGAATTATAGGCCTGTTAGTTTAACTTCTGTTGTATATAAACTGTTCGAGGGTTTCCTAAGAGATGCTATAAAAGGCTGGTACATAAAATGAGAATGCTTGGGCTGGGGGAGAATGTGTGTATGTGGGTAAGTAACTGGCTCAGTGATAGGAAACAGAGGGTGGTTATTAATGGTACATACTCTGAGTGGGTGACTGTTACTAGTGGGGTACCACAGGGGTCAGTTTTGGGTCCTATTCTTTTTAATATATTTATTAATGACCTTGTAGAGGGATTGTATAGTAAAGTATCAATCTTTGCAGACGATACTAAGCTCTGTAACGTGGTTAACACAATAGAGGACAGTGCACGATTACAAATGGATCTGCATAGGTTGGAGGCTTGGGCTGGGATGTGGCAGATGAGGTTCAACACAGATAAATGTAAGGTTATGCACATGGGGAAGAAAAATCCAGGCTGGGAATATGTATTAAATGGGAAAACACTGGGGACGACTGACATGGAAAAGGACTTAGGAGTCTTGGTTAACAGTAAATTTACCTGTAGCGACCAGTGTCGGGCAGCTGCTGCTAAGGCAAATAAAATCATGGGGTGCATCAAAAGGGGCATGGATGCCCACGACAAGGAAATAATTCTACCATTGTACAAGTCACTAGTCAGACCACACATGGAATACTGTGTACAGTACTGGGCACCAGTGTACAAGAAAGATATAGTGGAGCTGGAGAGGGTTCAAAGACGGGCAACCAGAGTAATAAAGGGAATGGAAGGACTACAGTACCCAGAAAGATTATCAGAATTAGGGTTATTTAGTTTGGAAAAAAGACGGCTTAGGGGGGACTTAATAACTATGTATAAATATATAAGGGGGCAGTACAGAGATCACTCCCAGGACCTATTTATACCCAGGACTGTATCTATAACAAGGGGACATCCTCTACGGCTGGAGGAAAGAAGGTTTCTACAACAGCACAGACGGGGGTTCTTTACAGTAAGAGCGGTGAGACTATGGAACTCTCTGCCAGAGGAAGTGGTAATGGTAAACTCAATAAAAGAGTTTAAAAGGAGCCTGGATGTGTTTCTTGAAAGCAATAATATTACAAGTTATGGATAGTAGATTAATAGGGACAGAACGTTGATCCAGGGATTTATTCTGATTGCCATATTTGGAGTCGGGAAGGAATTTTCCCCCTGGTATGGGGCAATTGGCATCTGCTTCATAAGGGTTTTTTGCCTTCCTCTGGATCAACACGGTAGGGACACAATATGTATATAGGTTGAACTTGATGGACTTTGGTCTTTTTTCAACCTTATGAACTATGTTACTATGTTACTATGTTACTATGTTAAATGATTTCAGGGCCTTGAACGTTTTGTCCCCTGAAGACACGACAACTTCAGGAGGGCATTTTATCTCTGGATAAATATAAATTAAATAATTCCTACTGTAAGTTAAGTGCCAGGAACAGATGACCAAACACACACACCAACACAGGCTCTGTCACACCAACACTCAGACACACACACCAGGACAGGCTCTGCGACACAGACACCCACACACATCAGGACAGGCTCTGCCACACCCACATCCAAACACACACACACACCAGGACAGGCTCTGCCACACAGACACCCACACACATCAGGACAGGCTTTGCCACATCCAAAGAAACACACCAGGACAGGCTCTGCCACACAGACACCCACACACACCAGGACAGGGTCTGCCACACTGACAACTGAACACACACATCAGGACAGGCTCTTCCACACCCACATCCAAACACACACACACACACACGGACAGGCTCTGACACACTGACACCAAACACACACCCTAGGACAGGCTCTGCCACACTGACAACTGAACACACACACCAGGACAGGCTCTGCCACACCAACACCCAAACACACACCAGGACAGGCTCTGCCACACCAAAACCGATACACACACACCCGAGGACAGGCTCTGCTACACTGAAGACCAAAAAAAACACAAACAGCAGGACACAATCCACGTCACAGACGTCTGCATCAGGATGGATTTTTCACACTGCATTGTCGTTTATACCCCCCTTAGTGTTTTTGCCCCTGCTGCCCATATATATTAATATTAGCCCCAGTTGCCGATAGCAGGTATAGAGCAACACATTAACACACAAACCAAGCTTTGCATGGATAGATCAACTGAAATTCACTTGTGATCTCAGCACTGAAGGTATATATCAAATAAACAGAATCAGACATACAAATCCTGTATTTGCAGGTATACAATAGTATATGAAACGTAGCATTGCAGGTATAGATCAAATAAATACATGGAAACAGCATTGCAGGTATTAATCAACTGAATAAGACATACAAACACTGTATTTGCAGGTATACATAAATAATGTATGGAAATATATAGATATGGATCTACAGAATAACGCAAAAACCCAGCTTCGCAGGTAAAGATCAATTGGAATTCACATAAAAACACGTCATTAAAAGGTATATTTAAAACCCCCTAAATTACAGGCATAGATCACAGGTTGCACACCCCAAAGCAAGCCCTGCCGTCCACACTGCCCACACAGCAATCACACTCCTATCATACCCTGGCAACCAGTAAATGCTGGTACCTAGGCATGATGGGACTGTGCTTGCTGTGATTGCTGTTAGCAATCACACTCCTATCATGCCAGGTCAGCCAGTACATGCTGGTACAGGGTGGCTGTAAGTGATGTGTAGACCCCATACTGCTGTTAGCATCAATACACAAGGGGGGCAGCTAGCTAGGTTTTAGCATGTACTGGCTGACTTGGCATGATAGGAGTGTGATTGCTAACAGCAATCAAAGTCCCATCATGCCTAGGTTCCAGCACTTACACATCCAACCAGTAACTGCTGAAACCTAGGCGTGATGGGACTTTGATTGCTGTTAGCAATCACACTCCTATCATGCCAAGTCAGCATGTCTATGGATGCTGCCAGCAGTATGGGGTCTGCACATCACTTACAGCCATCCTGTACCAGCATGTACTGGCTGACTTGGCATGATAGGAGTGTGATTGCTAACAGCAATCACAGTCCCATCATGCCTAGGTTTCAGCATTTACTGGTTGGATGTGTAAGTGCTGGAACCTAGGCATGATGGGACTTTGATTGCTGTTAGCAATCAAACTCCTATCGTGCCAAGTCAGCCAGTACATGCTGAAACCTAGCTTGCTGCCCCCCTTGTCTATTGATGCTGCCAGCAGTATGGGGTCTGCCCACCACTTACAGCCACCTTGTACCAGCATGTACTGGCTGACTTGGCATGATAGGACTGTGATTGCTGTTAGCAATCACACTCCTATCATGCCAAGTCAGCCAGTACATGCTGGTACAGGATGTTAGCAATCACACTCCTATCATGCCAAGTCAGCCAGTACATGCTGGTACAGGATGGCTGTAAGTGGTGGGCAGACCCCATACTGCTGGCAGCATCAATAGACAAGGGGGGCATCAAGCTAGGTTTCAGCATGTACTGGCTGACTTGGCACGATAGGAGTTTGATTGCTAACAGCAATCAAAGTCCCATCATGCCTATGTTCCAGCACTTACACATCCAACCAGTAAATGCTGAAACCTAGGCATGATGGGACTGTGATTGCTGTTAGCAATCACACTCCTATCATGCCAAGTCAGCCAGTACATGCTGGTACAGGATGGCTGTAAGTGATGTGCAGACCCCATACTGCTGGCAGCATCCATAGACAAGGGGGACAGCTAGCTAGGTTTCAGCATGTACTGGCTGACTTGGCATGATAGGAGTTTGATTGCTAACAGCAATCAAAGTCCCATCATGCCTAGGTTCCAGCACTTACACATCCAACCAGTAAATGCTGAAACCTAGGCAAGATGGGACTGTGATTGCTGTTAGCAATCACACTCCTATCATGCCAAGTCAGCCAGTACATGCTGGTACAGGATGGCTGTAAGTGATGTGCAGACCCCATACTGCTGGCAGTATCCATAGACAAGGGGGGCAGCTAGCTAGGTTTCATTATGTACTGGTTGACTTGGCATGATAGGAGTGTGATTGCTAACAGCAATCACAGTACCATCATGCCTAGGTTCCAGCACTTACACATCCATGCTATCACACACACACTCATTCATTCATATACTCATTCATTCACAGATTCATTCCCTCAATCACACATTCTCATTCAAACTCCCTCCCCATCCCTTACCTGCACTGCAGCTCCTCGACGCCGCTCACAGGCTTCAGCAGAGGGTGCGGCCTCCCTCTGCGTTCTCTGGTAAAGCACAGAGGAAGCGGGACTGGAGTAGAGTCATGTGATGTCACGTGAACTCTGCTAGGTTCTGCTTCCTCTATGCAGTACAGAAGATCCTCCCACAGGTAAGTAGCAGGGCTCAAGGTGCGGCCCGCGTTGCCTTGGCTGCCGATCTTACTTGGGCCGCACCCTCTCTCTCCTCCACGTTAAAAAAAGAAATAAAAAAAAAAAAAGAAAGACGGGATCCAAATTCGGCAGGGGGGGCAACAGGGGGGGCAAGGATTAACCTAGGGGGGGCAATTGCCCCCCTGTAGCGATGCCACTGACTATCCTTCTTCCCACAGGGAGAAGCTTCTCGACAACAGCAGCAATCGGCAGCAGTTAACCATGTAGTGACCTCACCATTACTTCTAACAAGCCAATCAACCCAAATCCCACAGTCCGCTCAGCATAATCGGGATCTCCCTTATCGACTCACCACAGCGGATCCGTCAGCTTTTTCCTTCTTTCTTCTTCAGGAGGAGGGAAAGAATACAGTTGGAGGATGTGGATTGTAGATTGTCGAATGTAGAAGTTACGGGTATTTCATGGGTATTTCATCCGCCTATTTGGTTTAGTCAGCATACAACATGCAGTTCGTACGGGTCTCAATTCTCGGTAATTTGCAGGGAACCTCCGGTATCTGTATCCGTTGTCTGTACACAGCTCTCAGTTCCGCAGCCGTTGTCAGTGCACCCATTTGCTCGCGAACTCACGACGCCCCACCCACCTAGCGTCTCACGTCATCACGTCCTCCGAGACAGGAAAAAAAAATATTCTAATTTACTTAAATTAAATGTTTTATTTTTGTACTGTAGTTTTTTTCGAAATCTTTAAGTATGAGATCCATAAACACTTCAATGTGTTCACTCTTCTCGTTCTGTGGGAAAAATTTGGACTTGGATTTTAAAGATGTGTGTATGTATTTGTTCATTCTGTGCATTTCCTAATATTTCTCCTTTTTCTCTCTTTTTTTCTCTTTTTCTCTCTTATTAAATGACCTGGCAGGAGGCATTGTAAGTCATGTTTCTGTGTTTGCAGATGACACAAAACTAGGTAAAGTTATACAGGGCGAGCAGGATATTACAGTGCTGCAGAGGGATCTAGATAGACTGGGGGTCTGGGCACTCAAATGGCAGATGAAATTCAATGTAGATAAATGTTAAGTTATGCACTTCGGGGTAGCGAATGCACAAGCAACCTACACCCTAAACGGTAGTGAATTAGGGGTAATGACAAATGAGAAGGATTTGGGAATTGTTATAGACAACAAACTAGGCAACAATGTGCAATGTCAGTCTGCGGTTGCTAAGGCCAGTAAGGTATTGTCGTGTATAAAAAGGGGCATCAAGTCGCGGGATAAAGATATAATTTTGCCTCTGTATAAATCAATGGTAAGGCCGCACCTTGAGTATGCTGTGCAATTTTGGGCACCTTTTCTAAAGAAGGATATCATAGCACTAGAAAGGGTGCAGAGGCGGGCTACAAAATTAATAAAAGGAATGGAGCACTATAGTTATGAAGAAAGGTTAACTAATTTAAATCTGTTTAGTTTAGAAAAACGTCGCCTCAGAGGGGATATGATAACGTTATATAAATATATTCGGGGCCAATACAAACCATTGTGTGGAAATCTGTTCATAAACAGGACTATGCATAGGACACGTGGTCATGCATTTAGACTGGAAGAAAGGAGATTTAGACTAAAGCAGAGGAAAGGGTTTTTTACAGTAAGGACAATAAGGATGTGGAATTCTCTGCCTGCAGAGGTAGTTTTATCAGAGTCTGTACAGACGTTTAAACTGCAACTGGATGGATACCTGGAAAAACATAATATTCGGGGATATAATCTTTAATTATGGGGAAACAGCTTATTGATCCAAGGAGAAATCTGACTGCCATTTTGGGGTCAAGAAGGAATTTTTTTCCCTGGTTAGTGCAAAATTGGAAAGAGCGAAGCCGGGGTTTTTTGCCTTCTTTTGGATCAAACAGCAACAAATTAACAGATATAGGAAAGGCTGAACTTGATGGACGCATGTCTTTTTTCAGCCTATGTAACTATGTAACTATGTAACTATGTAACCTTTCGACAGTTTCCTTAAATATTTCTGTGTATCTATGAATTAGTCAAACTGATTTGGTTCTTTCGCTGGAACAAATTTTAATCCTCATCCTAATAGTTGAATTTCACATTGTTCTAATTTTATTCCTGATATATTAATTATCCCTAGATCTTTCCTGTTCTCTTTCCCCTAGGTCTCTTAATTTCAAAACCTGTTCCTTAATTCCAGTACTTCCCTTCGTGGTGGTGTGGTCTTTCTGCTGGTGCTACCCTTTCGGGATGGCCCCCTGTCTAAAAAAACTTCTCTTTCGGTGGGGAGTGAGTGGTATCTATGTGTAGAAGGGTATCTGTCCCTATAGGTGCGGTTAGAATATCTGGAACCCCATATATTTATTTAAATTATCCCATCTATTTCTATATCGATTATTGGTGTTAATATGTGCAAAAGTCGTGTTGTGTGAATTAAATCCCCTTCTTTGTGTTCGGTTCTTATCTCTAAAGAATTTCCCTGTTTTGTTTTCAATAATCTGTTCTTCTAACTTTTTTATTTTACCTTCTATATGTTTCTTTTTAGTAGTGATGGTGTCCAATGTTTCCTCTATTTCCTCCTCAGTTTGATATATTTCCTTCTCTATTTCCCTAAGCTGGTTCTGTTGTTGTCTAACTATTAGTTTCATCAGGTTAAAGGTATTATTCCAGTCTTCCATAAATGAAGGATCCTCTGACCCAAAGGCTGGGGTTTTAAAGAGTCTTAAACCTCTTGGTATAGTTTTGGTTTTAATATATTGTTCAATAAAGGTGATCTCCCACCATCTCTTTATTTCTTTCTCCATTAACCTTTCTAACTTTATAAACAGGCCTGTTGAAGGTTCATATTTTGTGAAAATTATTTAACCTTTTCATCCTCTCTTCTCTCCATAGGAATCATTTCCCTGTGCCATTTTTTAGATATATGTGTTTCTATGTTTTGGAGTTTACTGGTATATATAAGGTAAGTGATAAGGTCTTTGTATGGACTTTTATCGATTTGTATGTATATATTTTCTACTATTTTTATCGGATCAATTTTATTTATTTATTTATTGAGACCGAGTTTGGGCTAGTCCCAGAATAAAAATATTGTTTGCACATTGGCACTTTATTTAAATTCATCGGCACTTTATCAAGAAAGAGAGAGATAAGAATATACTCAAGAATCCATTGGGATACAATCAGACTTATTTGCACACGATTGGATGTGCAAAAGCCCATGTGAGTGCAATCATTTCATTATTTATTAGTCACCAGATTGACATACTTCACTATTTGTGTTGTTTCTTTCCTTTTTTCTTATATGAGCGCCCCCAAGTGAATTTGTTTTGGTACTGTTCAGTATTTGGAGAGTGTTGTGGTTGGGAGGCAGCTGTGAGAAAAGAAGGAGGAAGTATATTTATATGTATATTAATTTGGCACTTTGATTTCTTCACTTTCACTGATTTATTTTTTGGGGTTTAACTGGGATTCCCCAACACACACTATATATATCTGATACACACATATATATATATATATATATATATATATATATATATATATATATATATATATATACTGCTCAAAATCATAAAGGGAACACTAAGATTACACATCCTAGATCTGAATGAATGAACTAATCGTATGACATACTTTTGTCTTTACATAGCTGAATGTGCTGACAACACAATCACACAAAAATTCTCAATGGAAATTAAATTTATCAACTCATGGAGGTCTGGATATGGAGTCACACTCAAAATCAAAATGGAAAACCACACTACAGGCTGATCCAACTTTGATGTAATGTCCTTAAAACAAGTCACAATAAGGCTCAGTAGTGTGTGTGGTCTCCACGTGACCGTATGAGCTCCCTACAACGCCTGGGCATGCTCCTGATGAGGTTGCGGATGGTCTCCTGAGGGATGTCCTCCCAGACCTGGACTAAAGCATCTACCAACTCCTGGACAGTCTGTGGCGCAACGTGGCGTTGGTGGATGGAGCGAAACATGATGTCCCAGATGTGCTCAATCGGATTCAGGTCTGGGGAACGGGCGGGTCAGTCCATAGCATCAATGCCTTCCTCTTACAGGAACTGCTGACACTCTCCAGCCACATGATGTCTAGCATTGTCTTTCTTTAGGAGGAACCCAGGGCCAACAGCACCAGCATATTGTCTCACAAGGGGTCTGAGGATCTCATCTCGGTACCTAATGACAGTCAGGCTACCTCTGGCAAGCACATGGAGGTCTGTCCAGCCCCCCCAAAGAAATGCCACCCCACACCATTATGACCCACTGCCAAACCACTCATGCTGAAGAATGTTGCAGGCAGCAGAACGTTCTCCACGGCGTCTCCAGACTCTGTCACGTCTGTCACATGTGCTCAGTGTGAACCTGCTTTCACCTGTGAAGAGCACAGGGCGCCAGTGGCGAATATGCCAATCCTGGTGTGCTCTGGCAAATGCCAAACGTCCTGCACGGTGTTGGGCTGTAAGCACAACCCCCACCTGTGGATGTTGGGCCCTCACACCACCCTCATGGAGTCTGTTTCTGACCATTTGAGTGGACACATGCACATTTGTGGCCTGCTGGAGGTCATTTTGAAGGGCTCTGGCAGTGCTCCTCCTGCTCCTCCTTGCACCAAGGCGGAGGTAGTGGTCCTGCTTCTGGGTTGTTGCCCTCCTACAGCCTCCTCCACGTCTCCTGATGTACTGACCTGTCTCCTGGTAGCGCCTCCATGCTCTGGACACTACGTTGACAGACACAGCAAACCTTCTTGCCACAGCTCGCATTGATGTGTCATCCTGGATGAGCTGCACTACCTGAGCCACTTGTGTGGGTTGTAGACTCCGTCTCATGCTACCACTAGAGTGAAAGCACCGCCAGCATTCAAAAGTGACCAAAACATCAGCCAGGAAGCATAGGAACTGAGAAGTGGTCTGTGGTCACCACCTGCAGAACCACTCCTTTATTGGGGGTGTCTTGCTAATTGCCTATAATTTCCACCTATTGTCTGTTGCATTTGCACAACAGCATGTGAAATTGATTGTCCATCAGTGTTGCTTCCTGAGTGGACAGTGTGATTTCACAGATGTGTGACTGACTTCGAGTTACATTGTGTTGTTTAAGTGTTCCCTTTATTATTTTGAGCAGTGTATATATATATATATATATATATATATATATATATATATATATATATATATATATCTCACTTACCTTATATGTGCTTTACTTAGGCCTTTTATAATGGATGTATCCTGCCAGCTTACACAGGATTCTTTGTGGGAAGTAGACTTTTCATGTTGTGGCATCCCTTTTTAATTTTCCATTGCATTTTTCCAGTTGGAGAAACCAACATTAACAAATGGTACTTTTTTAATTTCTCCATGAGTATACTTGGACACAGAAAAAAATCTACATGAAAAGCAGTATACTGCATCCTATGAAATTAAGTATTCCAGCCAATTAAATGACTGGAACCATTGAGGTCGGAAAGAGTGAAAGCTTGCTCCCAATTTTGTCTGTGCGTATTTTTTTTTTTAGTATTGGTTGTTTTGGCCTTTAAGTAGCACACTGACTGATGTCATGGGGTCCTGGTGGCTTGCTCTTGATGCCACCAGTGGGTCTATGTACCAAAGACCCATGAGCACTATATTGGTGTGAGCTTGTTGATGGCAAGCTTGATTTGTCAAACTGTGATAATACCTCAGGGAGCTCCTCTTCTTCTTCCGCAACATAAAAATCACTTTCTGGGGAATCAATCTCAACATATTCAATCTCTAAATCCGGATGGTTAGATTGCTGACTTTCGTCCTGTTGCTGCTCCTTTGCAGCAGAATCTGATGGCTGCTTTTTAGTAAGAGATGAATAATAAGATTGTATGTCCATCCTCTGGTGTTATTTTCACGTTCTGCAGATTCTAAAAAAAAAATGCTCCATTCTGTCAATTCAGCCATACACAGACCCACTGCCTGACACACACAGACCCACTGCCTGACACAGATACATAGACAGCCCCCCCTAAGACTTTTTATTGAAGGAGGATGCATGAAATACAACAAATGTATTATTATTTATTGTTTTATATAGCGCCATCAGATTCTGCAGCGCTGTACAATGGGTCGACAGGTGTAAGGTAAATATTTGGCGGAGTCCGGTATGCAAGCCTGGGTCAGGGTATCCAGAAATACAGCAATTCAGTTAAACAAAATGGGATCGGGGTATCCAGAAATTCATCAAAGTCCGTTAAACAAGCAGGGTCACTACGAATAATAGCTCAACAAAATATAGGAACACTCAGAGAGAAAATATACCAAGTGCCCAGCAGCCGGAGCTGCTGGGTTTTGAATGTTCCCAGGCTGGTAACGTCACGCGCTGCCCCCTCCTACATGAAGCAGAGAAAAAGGAGACGGGGATCGCGCGCGCCGGCTAGTTGCAGTGTGGACGTGGCAGAGGACTGACCCGCAGGTATTCAGGTGAGAGGCTGCGGGTTGGTCGTCGGCATGGTTGCTGACAGGTCCCCCCATAAGGCGGGGCCTCCGGACACACAAAGGTTTAGGATGATCGGGATGTCTGAAGTGAAAAGCACAAAACAATGCAGGAGCATGCACATCTCTCGCCAGTTCCCATGACCTATCCACTGCCTCATAGCCTTTCCAGTGAATGAGATACTGTAATTGCCCTTTGTGGATTCTGGAATCCAATACCTCCTCCACCTCATATTCCTCTGCGCCGTCCAAAATAACAGGTTCTGGGGCAGTAATCTGTCTTCCCGAAAATTGATTTTCTAGGTGGATTTTCATGGTGTGTGGGAGATGTAACTTGATGGCTAATGGGGAGATAATTTTGCAGACTAATAAGGACCCACAAATCTTGGTACTAGCTTCTTCGTAGGCCCGGATACCTTGAGATGTCTAGTGGATAGCCATACTTTGTTCCCCACCTGGTAAATGGGAGCAGGAGATCGATGGGAGTCCGCATATTGTTTATAGCATTGTTGTGCTTGTCTCAGTGTGTTGCGAATCACCACATAGGTATGCGTAAGATGTCGCACGTGTTCTGTGACAGATGGAACGGTGTTGAGGATAGGAGGCATTATAACCATAACAGGCAAGAAATGGAGACATCTTAATGGAACTGTGAATATGATTATTATAAGCAAACTCCGCGAGAGGGAGAAATTGAGCCCAATCATCCTGTAGGTAAGTGGAAAAACAGCATAGATATTGCTCCAAGGTTTGATTGGTGCGCTCGGTTTGACCATTGCTTTGTGGGTGAAAGGCTGTAGAGAGACAACGTTGAATGTGAAGCTCCTGGCAAAATGCTTTCCAGAATTTAGAGGTGAATTGAGTGCCCTGTCAGATACAATATTCTCAGGTAATCTATGAAGCCTGAATATTTCACGTGTGAATAGGGTGGCCGTCTCGACAGCGGAAGGAAGCCCGGCATACGAGAATAGGTCCACAACAACCATCAGGATGGTAAATTTTTGAGAGGGAGGTAAGTCTGTAACAAAGTCCATAGAAATGTTTCCCCAAGGTCTCTCTGGAACTGGAAGTGGTTGAAGAAGACCCGAGGGTCTAGAATGCATGTCTTTGGCCCTGGCACATGTAGTGCAGGAGGATACATATGATTAGAAGTCTTGCTCAATATCAGGCCACCAGAAGGAGCTTTTATAAGGTCTTTGGTGACCCGAATACCTCCATACCCAGCAGCCGGGATATCATGATGAAGTTTCAGGATCTGTAGGCGGACTTCGGGCGGAACATATATCTTTTGATGGTGGTAGTATAATCATTGGTGCCGGGATAGAGTTGGTCGTGTGGGTATGTTGGAGGGAGAGGAGTAGTTACGTAGCATGTCCCAGATGGATTGTATGGAAGCCAAGAAGTGATAAGGTTGGAGAATGGTGCCAACATCACCGGTAGTCGGTAGGACCTCATCTGACAAGCGTGATAATGCGTCGGCCTTGCCGTTGCGGGATCCTGGGCGATAGGTGATGTGAAGCTGGAAACATGAAAAGAAGAGTGCCTATCTGGCCTGCCTGGGTTGCAGACGTCTGGCAGAATGCAGATTTTCCAGATTTTTATGACCTGTAAACACAACAATGGGGTGAAGTGCCCCTTCAAGGAGATGTCTCCACTCCTCCAAGGCCAACTTAATGGCCAGTAATTCCCGTTCTCCTACATCATAATTCCGTTCAGGTGGCGTTAGCGTCCGGGAGAAGAATGCCACCGGGTGTAGTTGACCATCGCTCTCTTGGCGCTGAGACAAAACAGCTCCAACCGCTGCGTCAGAAGCATCAACATCCAAAGTGTAGGTTTTGGAAGGTTCCGGAAGTGATAGGATAGGAGCTGTAGTAAATTTGTTCTTTAATGTCTCAAATGCGCAGCTGGAGTCTATTGAAAAGTAGAGTGTTTGGAGGTAAGTAAGGTAATAGGCTGGATAACCTTAGAAACGTCTCTAATGAATTTTCGGTAAAAGTTCAAAAATCCTACAAAGCGTTGGACCCCCTTACGGTCAGAGGGCGGAGGCCATCGTAAAATAGCTGTCACCTTTTTACCATCCATCTTGACTTAGTTAGGGGATAGAATAAATCCCAAGAATTCCACAGTAGAGGTTTCGAAGACGCATTTCTCTGCTTTGGCGTAAAACTGGTGTTGTCTGAGATGGTTAAGTACAATCTTGACGTGTTCGCAGTGAGCGGTCGGGGAGGAGGAATAAATAAGAATGTCATCCAGGTAAATAATGCTGAATTTATCCAACATGTCCCAAAAAATATCATTTATAAAATATTGAAACGTGGCAGGAGCATTACATAGTCCGAATGTGTAAGGCTGCAAGGCAGGTACAATGGTAGAGTCCGGTATGCAGGTACGTACCCCAGGAATCAGCAGATAGGGCAGGCGAGAATAAGCCGAAGTCAGGAACGAAGCCGTGGTCAGGGAAAATAGCGAGCTGCGAGGTCAAAATCCGAAGCCAGAGTCAGGAAACCGGAATATCGGGAACGCCGTTAAGTAGCCAAGGGTCGGGATATAGAGAGCAGCAGTGTCAAGAGCAAGCCGGGTTTGGTACACAGAAATCGTCAGGAAAATAATCAAAAATGCACTAAAGCTCGATTGGAGGAACAATCACTGAGCACTGAGCTAATCTCAGTGCTCAGTTTTTAAACTTGCCGCCTGGGGGAAGGCTCGCCCCCAGCCGTGACTTCATCCGTGCGCGTACCCCGGCGTCTCCATTCAGGGACGCATAAAGTTTGTTTAGGGCGCGCGCGCGCGCCTAGCGGCAGACATACTGAAGGAGGTGGAGGAAGATGGAGACGCGCCGCGGGATCCGGTACCCGCGGGCATTGGGTATTCAGGTGAGTCACTTCGGCGGACCAGAAGTTGCGGACCCTGACAGATCCTCCTCCCAACGAGAGGTCTCTGGACTTTCTCAGGACCCGGACGATCAGGATGTTGATTGTGAAAAGACGTGAGAAGCTCTGGGGCATGTACGATGTCAGCAGGCTCCCAAGAATCTTCGTCCGGGGCATAACCCTTCCAGCGGATAAGGTATTGTAATTTTCTATGATAGTACCTAGAGTCCAGTATCTTTTCGACCTCGTATTCAGGGATATTATCAGCTAGGACCGGAGGAGGTCGGTTAGGAAGACGGCCTGGGAACGGATTAACTCTCCACGGTTTGAGCAATGATACATGGAATACGGGGTGGATGGACATGGAGTTGGGCAGCTTCAATTCTACTGCTGTGGAGGAGATGAGACGGCTGATAATAAAAGGTCCACTGTACTTGGGACCCAGCATCCTAGTAGGACATGAGAGTTTGTCTAGTAGAGAGCCAAACCTTGTCACCAGTTTGATAGAGTGGCGTACTGCTGCGATGGCGATCTGCAAAATTCTTGTAATGACGTTGAGCCGTCACTAGGGTCTCGTGAAGAAGGGAAAAAGTTTTGGTTAGTCTATTAGTGTGTTCAGAAACCGAGGGAACAACACTGGGTATAGGAGCTCCAGGTAACATTGTAGGATGATATCCATAATTGGCAAGGAACGGTGACATATTGATGGAGCGATGAATATGATTATTATACGCGAACTCTGCTAATGGTAAAAAAAGAGACCAATCGTCCTGTAAGTAGGCTGTGTAACACCGAAGATATTGTTCAAGCGTTTGATTGGTACACTCCGTCTGACCGTTGCTCTGAGGATGGAAGGCAGAGGAGAGAAAACGCTGAATACGGAGTTGTTGGCAGAATGCTTTCCAAAAACATGAGGTAAACTGCGAGCCCCGATCAGATGTGATGTCATCAGGTAGGCCATGTAAGCAAAAATATATTTTGAATAAAAAGCGTAGCCGTCTCGGAGGCGGAGGGAAGATGTCCATGGGGAATAAAATGTGCCATTTTTGTAAAGCGATCAACAACCACGAGAAGCGTAGTGAAGTGATTGGATGGTGGAAGGTCGGTGATGAAGTCCATCGATATGCTTGTCCATGGTTTGGATGGGGCAGGAAGAGGCTGTAGGAGGCCTGCGGGACGCTTAGGTATCTCCTTGGCTCGAGCACACGTAGAGCAGGATGACACAAAGGCCTTCACGTCTTCTTTAAGTGTCGGCCACCAGAAAGATCGCTGAATCAAATCTGATGTTTGTAGGATACCTCCATGTCCGGCGATGGGTGTGTCGTGAAAGGCTTGTAGAACCTGTAAACGAACCTCTGGAGGGACAAAAACGAGGTCATTGTGATATAAAATTGTGATATAAAACGGATAAAATGGTGTTATCTGTTTCAGGAGTCTGCATGGTAGGAACGTCATGCATACGGGAGAGCGAGTCGGCTTTAGTATTACGGGACCCTGGACGGTAGGTAATGTGAAGTTGAAACCGTGTGAAGAATAAGGCCCACCTCGCCAATCGTGGTTGAAGGCGTTTGGCTGAGCGCAAATATTCTAAATTCTTGTGGTCGGAAAATACAGTGATGGGGTACAGAGCTCCCACCAGCAAATGACGCCATTCTTCCAGGGCTAGTTTAATCGCCAATAATTCTTGTTCTCCTACACCATAATTTCTTTCCGATGGAGAGAGAGTTCGGGAAAAATAAGCCACTGGATGTAATTGTCCGTTCGATTCTTGCCTTTGAGAGAGTACTGCTCCTACGGCGGTATCTGAGGCATCGACCTCTAAGGTATAGGGATTTTGGGGGTCAGGCATCCGGAGGATGGGAGCAGAGATGAATCTGTCTTTAAGGTAGTCGAAAGCCTTTTGTGCTGCCTCGGACCAGACAAACCTGGAATTCTTGGAGGTAAGAGCGGTTAAGGGTTGAGCAAATTTGGAAAAGTCTCTGATAATTTTACGATAGTAATTCGCAAATCCGATGAATCTCTGAACTCCTTTCCGGTCTGTAGGCGGAGGCCAGTGGAGAATAGCATCGACTTTCTTTTTATCCATCTGGATGCTGGTAGGAGTAAGAACATAACCCAGGAAATCGATGACTTGCAATTCAAACATACATTTCTCTGGTTTAGCAAAAAGTCCATTCATTCTGAGTCTATAGAGCACTTGACTGACATGTTCCCTGTGTGTCTCTATGTTTGGGGAAAACACCAGGATGTCATCTAAATACACTATGACGCATTGGTCTAGAATATCGCCAAAAACGTCATTGACGAAGTGTTGGAAGATGGCGGGTGCGTTGCATAACCCGAAAGGCATGACAAGATATTCAAAATGGCCATAACGGCATCTGAAAGCTGTCTTCCATTCATCATCTTTGCGTACTCTCACCAGGTTATAAGCTCCCCGTAAATCTATTTTGGTGAATATCTTGGCTCCACGAACATGTTCAAATGGCTCAGGAATGAGGGGAAGAGGGTATCTGTTTTTTACAGTAATATTGTTTAATTCTCGGTAATCAACGCAAGGTCGGAGTCCGCCGTCTTTTTTATGCACAAAAAAGATTCCAGCCCCCGCTGGAGAGGTAGAACGCCTAATAAACCCTTTAGCGAGATTTTTGTCTGCCCCCTTCTTTTCAAAAACATCTTTGAAGTGGGCATAAGGAGGAGGTATGTCTTGGGATGATTGGGACAGGAGAGAGACGCAGGCCGACGTTTTCTTGAGACAACCTTGGGTACAGTGGTTGGATGCAAAACGGAAAGTTCCGGTCTCCCAGTTAATAGAGGGATTATGAGTTCTCAGCCATGGGAGACCCAGGATCACCGGAGAGATGGGGGAGTTCATGATGCCAAATCGAATGTTCTCTGAATGTCCATCCCCGATCTTAAGTAGTAGCGTAGTGGTCTCTCGAATGATGGGTCCAGTTTCCAGACGGACACAAAACGTAAAATGCAATCACCTTTATTGTAAAGACAATAGTGAACAAAGCCAAATCGTGATCCAAAAGCATATACCAAAAGACAAGCCGGGGTCTGGAACCAAGACAGATACTCAGACAAGCCGGGGTCAGGAATACAGAGATCAGCGAAGTCAGGAACAAGCCAGGAATCAGGAGCCGGGATGGACGTCAGAGAAAGCCAGGTCATACACAGGAATTCAGGAACACAGCAATAGCACTTGCAGCCGGAAACAACACAAGGGCAAGGAGGTAGTGATGTCCGGATCATGAACGAATCGTTCATTTGATCCGGTTCTTTTTAGTGATCCGGATGAATCGGTTCACTAGACTGAACGATTCATTTGTAGCGGTTAAGTCTGTGAATCATGCAGCTGTAACCTGATCCTAGAGCTGTGAGTCATCTGCAGAGCACTCAGACACAGACTCTGGGGTCAGGTTACAGCTCATTAATTCACACAGGAACGATGACTCATAGAGTCAGAGAGTCGTTCAAAGAGTCGAATGATCCGAAGAGTCGAATGAACCGAAGAGTTGAATGATTCGAATCTTACAGGGATCCGGATCTTACAAGGATCCGAATCTTACAGAAATTCGAATCATTCAGAGAATATTACTGATACCATACTTTTATAAATAAATACATTAATAATGTTCACACTGCCCCCAGGATTTAGATTCCCCTGAGTTTGCCCCCATTTACCTATAACTGCACCTACAGTTAACTTTATTAAATTAATTAAATTAACCCTCAGTCATCAGCATAAAATTAACCCTTATACCCCATCAACCATAACTGCCCCTGAAATTAACCGTAAAGATCCCATTAACCATAACGGCCCCTGAAATTAACCCTAAAGACCCCATTAACCATAACGGCCCCTGCAATTAACCCTAAATACTCCATTAACCATAACTGCCCCTAAATTAATTGCATATACTGCAGATAAATTACCTAATAAATTGGTATGGTTGATGGGGTCTTTAGTGTTAATTTAGGGGCAGTTATGCTTAATGGAGTGTTTAGGGATAATTTAGGGGCAGTTATGCTTAATGGGGTCTTTAGTGTTAATTTAGGGGCAGTTATGCTTAATGAGGTGTTTAGGGTTAATTTGGGGGCAGTTATGCTTAATGGGGTCTTTAGTGTTAATTTAGGGGCAGTTATGCTTAATGAGGTGTTTAGGGTTAATATGGGGGTAGTTATGCTTAATGGGGTCTTTAGTGTTAATTTAGGGGCAGTTATGGTTAATGAGGTGTTTAGGGTTAATTTGGGGGCAGTTATGCTTAACGGGGTGTTTAGGGTTAATTTAGGGGCAGTTATGCTTAATGGGGTGTTTAGGGTTAATTTGGGGGCAGTTATGGTTAATGGGGTGTTAAGGGTTAATTTTAGGGGCAGTCATGGTTGATGGGGTGTTAAGGGTTAATTTTAGGGGCAGTCATGGTTGATGGGGTGTTTAGGGTTAATTTAATGGTGAGGGTTAATTTAATTAATTTAATAAAGTTAGCTTAAGGTGCAGTTGCAGGTAAAGGGGAATGTAAATCCTGGGAGCAGTGATTATTAATGTATTTATTTATAACAGTATGGTGATATTCTCTGAATGATTAGAATGCCAATGAAGGCAGAGAGTCGTTCAAAGATCCGGATCTTACAATGATCCGGATCTTACAATGATCCGGATCTTACAATGAGATTCGGATCCCTGTAAGATCCGAATCTTTGAACGACTCTCTGCCTTCATTGACATCACTGGAGGCAGGGGGGAGGATTCATAATGAAAGGCCAATCGTTAGTGTGCCTGCACGGAGTTACTGGAAAACAGGAACTCCGTGCAGGCACACTGAGTGATCCAAAGATCCGGATCATGAATCGGATCATTTCAGTGAACGAATCGAAATGATCCGATGATAGCCTGACGGAATGAGGCCCATGAATCCAGTAGCGGACTGTTGCTGTGGAGGAGGTGATGAGCCCATTGTTGAGGTTCGTCCGAGAGGAGAGAAATGACGGTATGGACCCGGACATAGTCGGAGAGATAGGTTCTGGGCTTGAGATTAAACAGTATTTGGCAGGAAGTAATGAAAGTTCGGTACTTCTTACGGTCACCCGTGAATCTCAGGGGTCCATTTTTAAAACTTGACGCCTGGGGGAAGCCTCGCCCCCAGCCGTGACTTCATCCGTGCGCGTACCCCGGCGTCTCCATTCGGGGACGCATAAAGTTTCTTGAAGGTGCGCGCGCGCCTAGCGGCAGACATACTGAAGGAGGTGGAGGAAGATGGAGACGCGCCGGTACCCGCGGGCATCGGGTATTCAGGTGAGTCACTTCGGCGGACCCGGAGTTGCGCACCCTGACAGAAATGCATGACCAAATACTCAAAATGACCGTATCGAGATCTGAAAGGCCATTTTCCATTCGTTACCGCTGCATATTTTTACGAGATTATAGCCATTTTATGTGGATACCTGGGCCGTGCGGTCATGATTCATTAGCTCGGAAATTAATGGAAGAGGAAAGCGATTTTTAATAGTTATGTTGTTTAACCCTCTGTAGTCGACGCACGGACGGAACTCTCCATCCTTCTTTTTGACAAAGAAGATGCCAGCACCTGCAGGGGAGGTAGAAGGCCGTATAACGCCCTTGGCCAGATTTTTGTCAATATAGTCTTTGAGAGTGGCAAGTTCTGGTTCAGAAAGAGGAAGAATTCTTCCAAATGGACGCTCCAGGGAGGAGATCAATGGGGCAGTCATATGAGCGATGCGGGGGCAACATCTCAGCTTTTTTCTTTTCAAATACATCCAGAAATTGATGATACGCCTGAGGAATGGAGGTGGATAAGGTATAATCAGTGGTCAGACACAGTACTGGAGGAAATAAACATTTATTGGTGCAAAATGATGACGGAAAGGTCAACGTTCCGGTCTCCCAATTGATAACAGGATTGTGTCTTCGGAGCCATGGGAGGCCCATGATGACAGGGAATGTGGGTGCAGGGACTATGTAGAATTGGAGCAGTTCCTGATGTTTGTTACCAATGGAAACGATCAATGGAATTGTCTATTGAGTGATAGGTCCCGACTTGAGGGGGCTGCCGTCGACCAGTAGGATATGAATAGGGATTGATTTCAATTGTGTAGGAATCGCCCAGGTCTTGGCTAGATCCACATCCAAGAAACATCCACTTGCTCCGTGGATTTTCCACTTGAATCAATCACCGCAGAGAGGCGGATAGGCCCTTTAGTCCACTGCAAGGAAAGAGAGATGGATAAATGCGGTGTGCAAACGCGGGGTGAAATAAGTCTTTTCTGGGTGCGGGTGAAAATATTCTTACCATCATAATGACGGTGAAGGTTATGGTAGTCATTAACTGTATGTCCTGGTTTACTGCAATAAAGGCACAAATTCTGCGTCTGGATTTCTCTTCGGTGTCAAATGGCCTCTTACAAGGCCAATCTCCATGGGTTCCTTGGTAGAAGCGGCTGAAACCTGGAGTAAAGTTCGGTCTTTCTTTCAGGCGGGGGTCAATTTGGGTTGCCAAGTGGGTAAGGTCATCGAAGGAGTTGGGAATACCGACTCGTGCCAGCTCATCTTTAAGGGCGTTAGATAAGCTCAGACGAAATTGATCTAGTAACGCAGATTCGTTCCACGTGGGGGTCTAGAGATATGCGGCGGAATTCCATGATAAACAGAATCTTCATACATAGAATCCAGTGCATCTCTAAAAGAAGCCCCAGAATCCAAGACTGGACTCTGGGTATGCAGTATGCATAGTTGGGGTTCCTCCTGGAGTAGAGAAATGACTGTATGGATCTTGACGTAATCAGAGACGTATGTACGTGGTTTCAGGTTGAACAGTATCTGGCAGGATGTAATAAAGGTGTAATAAACGCCGTGGCACCTTCCTGGGATAATAAAACAGATGCCTTCTGAAGTTGTTGGAGCTGTCGGTGGAGCTGGATTTGGCTCGACTGAAGGTCTTGGATGGTCTGAGTTAATGAAGACACCTGCTGGGTGAGAGCGGACATAGTTACATAGTTATATAGGCTGAAAAAAGACATGCGTCCATCAAGTTCAGCCTTTCCTATATCTGTTAATTTGTTGCTGTTGATCCAAAAGAAGGCAAAAAAAAAAACCCCGGTTTCGCTCTTTCCAATTTTGCACTAACCAGGGAAAAAATTCCTTCTTGACCCCAAAATGGCAGTCAGATTTCTCCTTGGATCAATAAGCTGTTTCCCCATAATTACAGATTATATCCCTGAATATTATGTTTTTCCAGGTATCCATCCAGTTGCAGTTTAAACGTCTGTACAGACTCAGATAAAACTACCTCTGCAGGCAGAGAATTCCACATCCTTATTGTCCTTACTGTAAAAAACCCTTTCGTATATTGTGAATGTATGCAGAATAGGTTGCGCATTTCCTAACTGCGTTCTTCTCCTTTGTTTTTGTTTTTGATTCCTATTAACATGCACAGGGACATTTAACACTCAGCCTAGTGTATGACATTGTCGCCTGAATCCCCACATATTGATCTGTTTTAAGCTCTTGGGTGAGCTTTTTTCTGCTTATGTTACACTTTGTGAAAATGGTGGTCTACTTAATTGTACATTTATGTGCTGACTTCAATAAACACTCTTTAACTATAAAAAAATAAATAAATAAATAAACCCTTTCGTGCTTTAGTCTAAATCTCCTTTCTTCCAGTCTGAATGCATGACCACGTGTCCTATGCATAGTCCTGTTTATGAACAGATTTCCACACAATGGTTTGTACTGGCCCCGAATATATTTATATAATGTTATCATATCCCCTCTGAGGCGACGTTTTTCTAAACTAAACAGATTTAAATTAGTTAACCTTTCTTCATAACTATAGTGCTCCATTCCTTTTATTAATTTTGTAGCCCGCCTCTGCACCCTTTCTAGTGCTATGATATCCTTCTTTAGAATAGGTGCCCGAAATTGCACAGCATATTCAAGGTGCGGCCTTACCATTGATTTATACAGAGGCAACATTATATCTTTATCCCGCGATTTGATGCCCCTTTTTATACATGACAATACCTTACTGGCCTTAACAACCGCAGACTGACATTGCACATTGTTGCCTAGTTTGTTGTCTATAAGAATTCCCAAATCCTTCTCATTTGTCGTTACCCCTAATTCACTACCGTTTAGGGTGTAGGTTGCTTGTGCATTCGCTACCCCGAAGTGCATAACTTTACATTTATCTACATTGAATTTCATCTGCCATTTGTGTGCCCAGTCCCCCAGTCTATCTAGATCCCTCTGCAGCACAGTGATATCCTGGTCGCCCTGTATAACTTTACCTAGTTTAGTGTCATCTGCAAACACAGAAACATGACTTTCAACGCCTACTGCCAGGTCATTTATAAATATGTTGAATAAAATTGGTCCCAGGACAGAACCCTGAGGGACACCACTTACCACTTTTGACCAGCTTGAAAATTTACCATTTATAACAACTCTCTGTTCTCTGTCTCTAAGCCAATGTTCTACCCAAGCACAAGAATTAGCATCTAGACCAATTTCCTTCAGTTTGAATACTAACCTATTGTGTGGAACCGTGTCAAACGCCTTGGCAAAATCCAAGTAGATTACATCCACTGCAACACCCTGATCTACATTTCTACTTACTGCTTCATAGAATGCAATTAAATTAGTTTGACAGGACCTATGTTTCATAAAACCATGCTGATTTTTGCTAATAATACTGTTCTTCCCAAGGAATTCTTGAATATTATCCCTAAACAGCCCTTCAAATACTTTCCCAGCCACGGAAGTTAAGCTCACAGGTCTATAATTTCCGGGCACAGAGTTTGAACCCTTTTTGAAAATAGGAACCACATCTGCCTTCCTCCAATCCTCTGGTACAATTCCTGAAAGAAAAGAATTCCGAAAGATTAGAAACAGAGGTTCACTTATTTCCTGACTCAGCTCCTTAAGTACTCGTGGGTGAATACCGTCAGGCCCCGGAGCTTTGTTAACATTAATTTTCTTTAGTTGCTGTAGCACCTTGTCCTGGGCCATCCACTCACAGTTTGACTGACAATTTTTCTCAGTGGTCCTATGTATATCCATTGCCAGAGGTTCCTCCATAACATATACTGAGGAAAAATAGTCATTTAAAGTTTCTGCTTTTTCCTGGTCCTCCTTAACCAACACTCACCTCTCTGTTTTTAATGAACCTACGTTTTCATTCTTTGTTTTTTTAGAATTTATGTACTTAAAGAATTTTTGGGGGTTAGTTTTGCTCTCTTTAGCAATCACCCTCTCATTTTCTAGTTTAGCCCATCTAATCACCTTTTTGCATGCTTTATTGGCTTCCTTATATCTTATATAGGATGCCTCTGATTCATCTGATTTAAATGCTGTAAAAGCCATTTTCTTATTTTTAATTTTCTGCTTAACGTCCCCACTAAGCCACATCGGTTTCAATTTGTTTCTTTTATATTTGTTTCCTAGTGGTACATACTGAGAAGTGTACCCTGCTAATATTTTTTTGAAAATACTCCATTTTTCCTCAGTATTTTTATCCCTGAAGAGTTTTTGCCAGTCAATAAATTGTAAAGCTGCCCTTGTCTTATTGAAATTGGCCTTCTTAAAATTATACGTTTTAGTATTCCCCATGGGCAATTTCTTTTTTGAGTTTATTTCAAAAGAGACCATATTGTGATCACTATTACCCAAGTGCTCCCCCACTTGAATGTTAGACACCAGATCAACACTGTTTGTTATCACCAGATCCAAACAAGTATCCTTTCTAGTTGGTGCTTCTACCAGTTGTGACATGAATGTGTCATTTAACAGGTTCAAAAACCTGGATCCCCTTGCAGAACTACTAGTCCCTCTATCCCAATTTATGTCCGGGTAATTAAAATCTCCAATAATTAACGTGTTACCCAGATGTGTAGCGTTCTCAATTTGCTCTAACAGCTGCTCTTCCTCATCATTATTAACATTAGGTGGTTTATAACATATCCCAACCAGTAGTTCTTTTCCTTTTTTTGCCCCAAGTTGATATCTACCCATAAAGCTTCCACAGATCCCTTGTCGCATTCAAGATGCTTAATATTTGACTTTAGCTCGTTGTTAACATACAAGCATACTCCTCCTCCCTTCCTGCTTTTTCTGTCCTTCCTATATAACGTATAACCTTTTAAGTTAACTGCCCAGTCATGGGTCTCATCCCACCATGTTTCTGTTATGCCTATTATATCATAGTCGTCCAATAAGCTTGTGGGCTCCATGTGTGACTTGGTATAGTGTAAGGTAAATATTTGGCGGAGTCCGGTATGCAAGCCTGGGTCAGGGTATCCAGAAATTCAGCAAATCAGTTAAACAAGCCGGGATCGACCTGCAGGTATTCAGGTGAGTGGCTGCGGGTCGGTCGTCGGCATGGTTGCTGACAACAGGACATAACAAGTAGTATATAACATAACAATTTCACTTACAGAGAAAACAGGGGAGGAGGGCCCTGCTCAAACAAGCTTACAAATAGACATTGTATATACAAAAGCCAAGGTTGGTTCAATCGACATAGTAACAGTAACTGAAAGTAAGTACAAGCATTAACAATATTAGTGACATTATTATTATTAACTTCAGGAAAGTAGATTTCTTATCGTAAAAGTAGTACACAAGTAGTACACATCAGCCAGGCAGCCCAGACTTGCCCCGGAAGGTGCATTGTCCCCCCCCCATCACCACCACCTTGTTCAAAGGATCAGAGACCAAGATATCAAAGGTATCGGCTGTGGTGTGTTGAGAACATGACCAGAATCGGAAATCTATCACACAGAGGGTGGTGTTTGTAAACCCCATACACCGGGAAATGGATGTACAACAACTGCAAGGAAAACCATTCACGAATTAAGGAGTACATTTTCTATCTGTCAATCCAGGGTAGTGTCATGCCCCACAACGGAGCGCCTCACTCGAGTATCCGCGTCTAGCAGGTACTCAGCACTTACCCGAACCATCCGCTGCCGGCATCCCCGAACACCCGCGTGTAGAGGGTGCACGCAATGATCCCTCCTCCTGTGCATGCGCGCTCACATGCCCCCTTCTTATCCTCTGCCTCCATGGCGACAGAGGGACGCCTCCTCCATGATGTCATGGGCCAGGGGCGGGGCCATGGAGCGTGACAAGTTTAAAACCAAGCACTGGTGCTTGGTTGTTCTGTAGGCACCCTGCACCTTGCACCCTGCACCGACCAGCTGCACCCTGCCCCCTGCTGTAACCAGCTGCACCCTGCCCCCTGCTGTAACCAGCTGCACCCTGCAACCTGCTGTAACCAGCTGCACCCTGCAACCTGCTGCAATCAGCGGCACCCTGCAACCATAACTCCACGGAGTTCATTGACTTCCTGATATACATATGGACTATGCTATTAACTATTTCACAGCAACATACATAGCGTTGGTACATACTACATCGCTGTTGCTTTATCCTGTTCCTCATCTGGTTCAATAAATCTGTTTCCACACGAGTCCCTGCATACTGGTTTCTTTTCTGAGTCGAACGTTACAGGTAGCTGGTGAAAAAGTGTTTTGTTTTAGATTCCCTATGAACAGTAGCCTCTGTCCAGCCCATCTTGAATATATAATAAAATCTAGTAAGAGCCATATCCAATGAAGGGGGTATTATGTACCCACTGGGACAGCATTGCCTTCTTAGCAGTAACTGAGAGGATAAGAAGCAGTGCTTGCTCTTTGGCCATGGTGTACCTAGGTGCCTCCTGCGGCAAGCAGACAAATAAGGCCCAAAGAGATGTAAGATTAAACGCAAGTTTCAAAGTTTGAGTAGCATATTGATGTATCAGACACCAAAAACGTTGTATTAGAGGTTAAGCGCATAGTGAAGCTCATAGTAAAAAATACGCAGAGGCACAATAGCGGTTAGGGCGTCCATTAATACCGATATTAATGGACGCCCAGGCCTAGCTTTGCATCTACCACATTAATTAGCATCAGTGACGCTAAACAGAGCCGGCCTTAGGCGTTGTGGCGCCCTGTGCGGACTACTCCTCTGGCGCCCCCCCTCACTACCCCCCCTCTCTGCCCCTTCAAACTACCCGCCCTCTCTGCCCCTTTAAACTACCCCCCCTCAAACTACCCCTCCCCTCTGCCCCTTCAAACTACCCCTCCCCTCTGCCCCTTCAAACTACCCCCCCTCTGCCCCTTCAAACTATAGGTATAGTCCGGCGCTCAACATGAGATGCTGGCACCGCGACGGAGTCACGGAGAGTAAGGGGCGCCGAGCGGTTGCCGAGAACTTCACGAGCAACGGCTCGGCGCCCCTGACCGGGACTTAGATTAAAGCATCGTTTTTTTTAAAAAACTTTATTTAACATCAATGATGTTAAATAAAGTTTAAAAAAAAAACAAAAAAAAAAACGATGCTTTAATCTAAGTCCCGGTCAAGCGCCCCTGCAACCATGGCGCCCTGTGCGGTCGCACAGGTCCCACACCCCTAAGGCCGGCCCTGACGCTAAAGTCAGTTGAATACAAATAGAAATGTGACATTTTAGACACCTTTGACCTGTGCTCATTGAAAGTGTCACTCCAGCTTAAAAAAATACTATGCCTTTTATGGAGCCTGTTGCATTACTCTACACAGGTTTGTTTTGGGAATGAAAAGCAGATCTGGAAATATTGGGACACATTGGGACACCAGACTCATATATGTTAGCACATGCCACACCCCTTACACATACCTTTTTTTGAAGTCACACTAATTGCCATTTAAATAGCTATAAATAATTATTTTGAAAATACATATTAAATTGTTTCTTAATGATAACAGAATACCACATTGATATTAAAATCCTTATTAAACAAAAGTGTTAAAATACTGAGGAACAGACGGAATCTTAACTCAATGGCATCCATGTATACTGGATAAAGATGAGATCAGTGCAAGGCAGATAGTATGAGATAGAATCTTATGTGGTGGGATTGGGAGTAATCAGTCCACTAAATATGTCATTCAACATGGGAAGCCTGAAACAACAATTTAGTGGGACTAATCCTTGAAATAAAAATAGAGTAAATAACACAATACCTTAACTTTTCCTCTTACTGATTTCTGGGCATAGAAAGTGTTCCTAATGTAAGTTAAGTGCCAGGAAACATGAACAAATTCACATATCAGGACAGGCTTTTTCACACCGACACTCAAACACGTACACCAGCACAGGCTCTGTCACACCAACACACACCAGGACAGGCTCTGCCACACCAACACCTAAACACACACACACACCAGGACAGGCACTGCCACACTGACACCCAAACACACATCAGGACAGACTCTGCCACACAGACACCTACAACAGGATGGATTTTCCACACTGCTTTGTCGTTGATCCCAACTTCTGTGTTTTTGCCCCTTTCGTATTGATTAATGTGGTGCCCCCACACCCTTATATAATGGCCTCCAGCCAGTGCTATATGTATTTATGCCCCCGGCCTGGCCCTCCCTTTAGTATTGATTTATGTGATCACCCCAGTTGCCCACTTGTGTATTGATGCCCCTGCCAGCCACCCTTTACTATTGATTTATGTGATGCCACCAGCCAGCCCCTACTTGTTTATTGATGCCCACACTGTCACACCCCCTTGTATTTGCGCCATCCAGCCAGCCCCACATTGTTTATTTATGCCCCAATTATTGTGTAGTTGTGCCCCCACAGAATTGTGTTTATACCCCTAGTCAGGAACCCCTTTAGTATTGTTTTATATATGATGCCCCACCCAGCCCTCTTTTGTTTACTGTTACCCCCACTGCCTTGCGCACTTATGCCCCCCAGCCAGCCCCCTTTAGTATGTTATTTAGATGTAATTTATGTCCACTCCACATTGATTAGAGTCCCACCCACAACAATTTTATTAATACCGTATTTATTCTTTGTAGTAATAGTAGCATCTATTTAGCAGGTTTTTTCATTACCTTTTACAGATGAGTAAAAGATTTTTCAAGTAAAAGTTAGAAAAATGCATTTTTTTCTAAATTTTTCACCATATTTTATACTTTTTTAATAGTAAATAATATGATACAATCAAAACAATATCATCTAAAGAAAGCCCTTCTTATCCTGAAAAAAACAATATATAAACTTGGGTGGGTTCAGTAATCAGGAAAGAATAAAATTACAGCTAAACACGAGCAGAGCAGAAATGTTAAAACAGCCTTTGTCACAAAGGGTACAAAAAATAAAACCAGCCTTTGTCACGAAGAGGTTAAACATTTTTGGTACCTCATGTCCCGGAGCAATTTTGCGGTATGTCGGTTCAGCGATTATTCCCCTTTCCTGCGAATAGTGTACCCATGTAAACTATATTAGTTTTTTTCAAGGAGAGAGAGGGCTTTCTTTTGATACCATAGTTAGACAATTACCGTATTTGCTCGACTATAAGAAATAGATAATAGATAATAGATAATTATGATTATGAGACGACCCCCCAAAATCTGAATATTAATGTAGGGGAAAAAAAGCCTGAATATAAGACGACCCTATAGGAAAAAAGTTTTACTAGTAAATATTAATTCATCTAAACTATTTTTTCATATTTAATAAAAGCTATTGTAAATATGAAATTTAAATGAACACCATTTTGTATTAAATATACATGTTGTTGTAGACACTTTTGCCAACGTAGACAAGTCTTGTTAATGATTTCTTTCTCATCCTTACGTAACGAGATAACATATGTTTACCTGTCTGGATGCTAGGAAGATATTTACTCTTGTGTAAATAAGAACTTTTTACCTTAGTCTATGTTTGATGTGGATTAGTAGTACCAACTATATGCTGAGTGTTACATTTTCCTTTGTGAATGGTTTTGTAGCAATCCCCCTGAAATAGTATTTAAACCCGCTCGCAACAATGAATAAATTGAGAAGTGACTGAGAACGAACACCTTGTGTGTGTGTCTGAATTATTTACTTCTCCCAGATCTGCTCTTGCCACTCTGAAGGTTCTGCAGATTTACTCAAGAGCTCCCGGGAGGCTTTCGGCTCAAGAGAGGTGTCCCCCATAAGAGGAGGGGCGAAACATTTTCAGCTATTATTGAGAAAAATATTTTTTTGTTTTTATTTCCTTTTATTTGCCAACCTGCCCCCCCTTTAACGCCCTATATGCCACTCTGCATCCCAGATATGCCTTATACCCCCTATATGCCACTCTGCCTCCCTGATATGCCTTATACCCCCTTTATGCCACTCTGCCTCCAGAAATGCCTTATACCCCCTATATGCCACTCTGGCATATAGAGGGTTAAAAGGCATATCATGGGACAGAGTGGCATATAAGGGGGTTAAAAGGCATATCATGGGGCACTCTGCCTCCAGAAAAGCATTATGCCACCCATACAACACTCCCCCCGGACTTGTGCTCAGTGCTTCTGTGCTTCTGACTCCCTGGTGTCAGGTGGGGGCAGCGGGTGTTCTGCTGGAACTTCTATGAGTACCGGAAGGTCCTGTGACGCCGGTGCTGCGTCATAGAAGCTACGGCGGAAGTACAAGCAGTAGCGGGGGTTGTCTGCGTTCATCGAGCGGACGTTCATGGATGTCAGAGAAGAGAATTCCCCGCAGCGCTGCAGGGAATTCTCCTCTCTGGCAGGCAGGGAAGGTATGCGTGATGCTCGTAGACAACCTCCGCTGCTGCCGGCACTTTCACCGGCGCTTGGTGATAGATGCCCAGTGTAAGTGCCGGCAGCAGCTAAGGTTACCACACAGGAGGATCCAGGTCCCCTGCAGCACTGCGGGGGATCTGGATCTTAGTCTCATAGTCATACCTCATTTGAGGCAAAAAATAAGAAGGTAAAAGTGCTAAGAACAATAAAAACAGCAATAAAATGTCCGTAAGTACACTTGGACAAAATAAAATGTCCTAAAATGCACTTGGTAAAATCAAAGTCCTATAAATAGCAGCAGCCCACTCGCTAAGGTTTCCTCTTCTTTGCTTGATAAATAACTTGGAGGTCACAGGGGATAGTGGTTGCGCATAGACGAGAAGAAAATCACAGTAGTGTAGTATGTGGCTGGCACCGTATGATAAAGAGTTAAAGAATGGGTACTCACATTTTTCGGGGGCTTTTGCAATTAGTCCCACAATACTTGCGTGGGCGATACAATCCTTTGAAGAAATACTGGCACTATTAAAAAATCATTTTGCACCCACCTCATCTGAAACAGTGAGGCGTTTCCATTTCAATAGAAGAAATCAGCAACCAGGGGAAAGTATTGCAGCATACATTGCAGAACTGCGCAGGCTGTCTGAAAATTGCAATTTTGGTGCCAGTTTAGAATCCTTGCTTAGGGACAGGCTGGTGTGTGGAGTGCATGATGAAGCATTACAGAGGAGACTTCTTGCAAGACAAAACTTAACTTTTATTACTGCACAAGAAGAAGCACTTGCATACGAGGCTGCATATTTACACTCCAAAGAGATACAATCCTCCAGCAAAGATAACCCACCTGAATTAAATCTAGTGAGGAAAATGGATGTTAAATCAAAAGATTTTTCACCACACACTAATGTCACTGCTCCATTAAAAGGGACTTGTTATAGTTGCGGCGGAAAACACACATGTAATACATGTAATTTCCGAAATGCAGTTTGCCACAAATGTAAATGTACAGGTCATATACAGAGAGCTTGCCAAAGTAAAGCCAGCGGGACACAAAACCAATATAATGCAAGAAAAAAAGCAAGTACAATGCAAACCGCAGTGCACTCTGTTAATATTCCACATGCTGTTTGGGACAGTGAAGTGACTACAGAGGATTACTCAAATGACTATGTAAATACAGTGGAAAATTCGCCATTAGGGCTTAAGATTTACACTGGGATTGTGCTCCAAGATGTTCCTTGCAAAATGGAAGTAGATTCCGGGTGCGCATATTCTTTGATTTTAGAAGAGACATTTGCCTTGTTATGGCCTCATAATGGCCCTTCAATAGTACCTTGTGATATTCATCTGGTAGATTACAATAGACAAGTTGTGGATGTCAAGGGTGCTTGCTTTATACCAGTCAAATACGGTAAATTCAGAGGACACTTATGTTTAATAATTACTAAGGGACAAAGAGCAAGCTTGCTGGGTAGAGAGTGGTTTGAACCCCTAGGAATCACATTAACTGGAGTTTATAATGTATCCACAAATACACTACAGAATGTGGTTGATGACTTTAGTGCAGTTTTCGAGGAAGGTCTTGGCATGTATAAAGGTCTTCCTGTTTCTTTTGTATTAGATCCTACAGTACCTCCAGTTCGTATGAAGCCTCGCAAAGTTCCATTAGCTCTGTCATGATCCCGGCCAGAGTACGGTCCGGGGGGACTCACTGCGTCGCCCTCCCGTGCGGAGTGCGTCGCCTGAGTACCCGCGGCGTCACAGCCCCGTCCGGGACGCGTCGCCCGGGTGCTCGTGGCGTAACGCTCCGTTGCGGAGTGCATCTCCCAAATACCCCCGAGTGGCGGGTACTCGGTACTTACCCCTCCCGGGACAATCCAGCCACACAGGGTCCTCTTCCGCGGCGGTTCACAAGAATGAACCGCCGCACAGTGATGGACACCCACGGTGTCGCAGGACACGCCCCCCTGCCGATCTCTTACCCCTATGGAGGAGAAACAACGTCCATTGGACGTCATCATAGTTGGGGGCGGGATCTGGAAGGGCGGCAGGTTTAAAAACAGAGCACTGATGCCAGTTCAGTGCTCAGTTGTTTTTACAACTAGCTGCTGTACTTACCTGGTGCTTACCTGTTTATTCATGTTGATTCCTGTTACCGACCTTGGCTTGATTCCTGACCATGTTAACCTCTCAGCTCCTGACCCGGATTGTTTGACCATTCTCTGCCTGCTGCCTGTTACCGACCTTGGCTTGATTCCTGACCTTGTTAACTTCTCTGCTCCTGACCTGGACTATCTGACCAATAAGAGACTGATCCATTTGTATCCTGCATCCTGGTTTCCACACCTTTGCAAACGTAACAAGCTCTCAGACCCAAAATTGATGCTGAGATTACACGTCTTGTAGAACAAGGTATTCTTGAACCTGTGACACATCCTAAGTGGTGTACACCCATAGTTCCAGTGATGAAACCAAATGGTGATGTCAGAATCTGTGCGGATTACAAATGTACAATCAACAAAGCATTGCAAGAGCATCCTTATCAAATTCCAGCTGTTAATCAAATTCTTACTACTTTGGCAAAAGGGAAGGTATTTGCCAAATTAGATTTGGCTCAAGCCTACCAGTAGTTACCTGTGGATGATGAGGCTGCTGATGCACAAACAGTCATAACACACAAAGGAGCTTTCCGAGCAAAACGTTGCCAGTTGTAAAAAATAATTTCATTTTTTCTTTGGTTAATATACTTTCTTTTCCTCAATCATAGTGTTAATATTGTTGGATAGTTTAAGGTTTTCACTCTTGTTGTGGAAATCAAACGTTGTGATGACCATCAGACTTCTTTGAATGTATAAAAGTTTATTCCGGATACAAGCAGCTGCAGGGAGAGCTGCACAAAAGGAGGCAAATTCGTCAGACCCGACCGGCCTCCGTACGTGCGCCACGTAGAGTCCCGGATCCCTCGTCTCGGGAACCGTCGGACAGGAGGTCTACTCCCGGTAACGGCTAAGCTGATGCGGTCAGTGCGCATGGCGTGCCTTGCACATGCCGCACTCCCGAAGAGGAGGGGGCGGGGCTTAGCCCCGATGGTGTAACCTCCCTCTCAGACAGAACACCAGAGGGAGGGGGAGGAGGTGGATACTACCCTGTCCCCCTCCACTCAGGTGTATCTGAAGGGAGGGGATCAGGTACTGTGAGTGGGAGGGGATCAGGTGCTAGGGGGTGGACTACTTATTTCCTGCCCCTATATAATCCCCACAAACCTCTATCCCAGTGCTTCTTCGTTAAGCTTAGTACTGGGTAGTACTGTCTCTTGTTCCCTACGTATTATCTTGCTTCCTTGGATTATTGACCTTTGCTTCATCTCCTGTTTCTGCTGTCTGCTGCCTGCCTTGACCTCTGGACAGTGACTACTCGCTTGGATTTGCCCCTTTTGTACTGCGTTCTGGACTTTGTGTGGTGGTGCCTGCGCCATGCTCTGCACCCCCCACCTCACACATTTTCACACAATATTTATAAAAATTGATAACAAAAGAAAATTAGTACAGTCCTACTAAAGGCTGGCACAATTTCAATAACTCTGCTTTTTACCATAAAAGGCAAAAGCCTAACCTACATAACATTAATATGTATGACATGGGTCCCCAAATCATGCCTGAACCATGCATGTGAGACCTTGTTGGAATCAGGGGATGTTGGTGAACAAAATGTGGTCTTCCACTGTTGCGCTTATGGTGTGCACGAAATTCAATGCAACATTGAAATTTATGCATTAAAAACACCACAAAATACATTTTCAGTGAACTTTGGCAGACATCAGTGAAAAACTGTCAAAATTACCCTAGTTGAACACCTTGACTTGTCTACTGTTCATAAACATATACTTTTATGGGGTAATTTACAGTGGGGGGCTTCCAAAATGTCCCAAATGGGATATGGGTCCAGTAAACCAATTTCTTAAAATTCCAAATTTGAAAACTGAAATGCGCATGTTCCAGTTTTGCCCTCATAGCTTCCTTAAAAAATGCATGAACCATGCATGTGAGGCCTTGTTGGAACCAGGGGGGTGTTGCAACATTGCAACATATGCAAAAAAAAACCCCACAAAAATATAAAAATACCTCAAAATTTGGCAGCAGTTGGTGATAAAAATCAAAATGACCCTAGTTGTACACCTTGACTTATCTACTATTCATAAACCTATAATTTTGGGGGATAATCAGTATCTGTGACAACTATTGCAGTGATTAGTCTGCCATGCCAAATTTGAAAAAAATACATTTTAAAAACGTGATGCATGCCTTGCAATATTTGCCCTATACTGGTCAAAATAGATGAAAATCCTGTTTCCAAATCAAGACAAGTTAATTAATATATTTTGGATAATTTTTTCCAATTGGTTCAATGTGTGTACAATTTGTATGTATACAAAAAATGCGTTTATCATATCCCCCCCACTTTTTCAAGTTTATTTCAAACAAAACAATGTACTACCCAGCTTAATATGGTTTCAAATTAAAGTTCTACTTGTGCTGATCCCACAAGGAATTTACAAAACAACTCAATAGGATAATACAAAAACTGCCATACACCATTAACCCTTTCACTACTATTTTCCACCCTGGTGCTAAGGCAATTTTGTGCATTTTGCTGCAGCTGAGTCGTATTTGTATCACAAATCTGAAGTGCACAACAAATAAGTGAATATCACACAAAAAAGTTAAAAGCGACAATTCATTTATGTCTTGGGTTCTCCAGTCTTGTGCTACTAATACATGCAGCCCCTCATTTGATGCGCCAAGGGGTGTAGTTTCTGCAAATGTATACTTTATGTACCATAATTTAACTTCTTAGCTGTCTCGAGCTGTCTAATTGCAGGCATCACCCCTAAATGTTTTTAACAAGATTTTCAAATCTGCCATTTCTGAAGTTAATGTGGTCTAGACATCTGGGAAGTTAAATCAGGGTACATAAAGTACACATCACTTCAAATGAGAGGCTACTTGTATTTCTAGGACAAAAGTTGAGTGCACAAATAATGATAGAATATGTCGCTTTGGCTAGAAAATATGTTTTTTCTAACCATAGCGACATGTTCATTTGTGTCTTGCTCACTCCAGGTTTGAACTAGAAACACATGCAGCCCCTCATTTGATGCGCCAAGGGGTGTAGTTTTTGCAAATGTGTACTTTCTGTGCCATAATTTAACTTGCCACCATGTGAACAGTCAAGGCTTTAACCCTAAATACTGACCATTCACACGCCTTTCATATCTCCATTCACTCGCAGAAGCACACACCATACTTTCCATACATTCACTCACAGAAGCAAAAATCATTATTTCCCCTTGCAACCCTTACCACTGACCAGTCACACTCCTTTCATATCCATTCATCCATAATTTAGACCTGTGGGATATAATCCAGGGATATAGTCGCTATTTAGTGCGCCATCTGAGAAGGAGTCAGAGTCTGAGTTCATAAGCAACTCAGCTGCTTCCTGGGCACTCATGTGACACTTGGCCATAATTTCTTTACAAAATATATGAATATTTAGAAAGAAAATAATGGTAAAGGGGGGAAAAAAATGTTTTGCAGTAAAAATGCAAGGAGCTCCAGGGATGAGATGGTTACTCACCTACCACACAGGTTAAATGGCTGATTTTAATAATATTTGCAGTTCATTTACAGTTCATCAGAATTTCAAAAATTGCCTCCCTCTACCATTGGCTAAATGTAACACCATGATCAAGGGAATCATGGGATTAAAATTTAGCCATTTTTAAAAAGGGAATGTGACTTTTCATAGCTATATGATCAGTGTGCTACCACAGCGATCATTTAGCTAGAATACTTAAACTTTTTTCTTTTTTAAGTTAAACTATTTTATTTTTAGATAATTTAATTTAAAGACCCCCAAATCATTTTTTTAAACTTTTTTTTACATTTTTACTTTGTTAACGCAATATTTTATATTCTTCTTTTACAAGCCTTATACCGTTGGAAAGAAGAGGCGATTACCTTTCCAATGGTATATGTTGGGGGTCTGTAGCTGCTTAAATGAATACTCAAATCTAACTCTTTCAATGCTGGCCTCAACTGGGATAGGGAATTTGTATCCCATTATCACTTTGTGATTAACAAACCAGACCTGACCCCACTAGAGGTGTGAATACCTCCTGACACCTCCATTTGATGACTCCCATCCACACCTGATTTTAACACTATTGACTGATCAAAGAACCTTGCCTTAGACTTTTTTATATTATCTGCTTCCCACTCTTAACCATGTTATTTGACTAATACATAAAGAGAAGTTTTCCACATTTCTGTATAACATGTTACCATATTTTTTTAATTTTTTTTTCTGATCACACCGATTAGTGAGCTGGGCTCCATTGACCTTGCATGGTTGAATAGACCCTCTGTGAATTCATTTTTCAATTGTTGACGCCATCTTGTGTGTGGCGGCAATGTCATTTACAAGATGGCGCTTGTGGTTGCTCTTTGGAGCAATCACAAGGCTATCGGGGTAGGGGGGTTGTGTTGCTACATGCCTCGATATTGAGGCATGTCAGCAACACCGATTATGCCGATCGCTTTCTAAGCTGTTTTAGCCGGCCGCCACTGCGATCTTTGATGATCGGTGCGGCAGACATTTTTTTGGTGGGGATCCTCCCCAGATCAACGGTCAACCTCACTTGTGAGGCTTCCATGGATGTTACAAAGCCGCCGATCGCAGTGAAAAATGTACGGGCTTTGTTGTTATTGCATTGCATCTCAAGCCCGTACATGTACATTTTTTTTTATTGTTGGACAATTGATAGGTTAGGGTCATAGATAGGTTAGGGTCATCTAGAGGGCATGTTTTGGTCATGACATATTTGTTTTAGTGGGCTTTTGCAGCTAAAGCCAATATTGTTGTTGATAGGCAGGTAATTCAGGTAGAACAGCTAATTGGTTAATCAGCTGTTCAGCAGAGCAAGCGTTTGTGGCAGGAAAATTCGTAAGCTGATTGGCACAATCAGCTCTGTTTGCATCTATTTAAAAAAATAAATAGACGCATGTAAGAGGTATAATTCTTACCTCAGCTGAATTGGTGAAGAGCTGTCCCTGAAGGAGCATTCCCCTCTTTTTTCTTTTGTTATTGTTGTAGCTGTTTTTAAGGGTCATCTCTGTTTGGGGTGGACAAAGGCTTGGTTATTAACCCCTTAAAGATGAGTATATGATTCTTATGTGCCCTTTGGGACCAAGGCTGTTTCAACACTTTTGAAGTGCTTGTGTTTAGCTGTAATTTTCTCCTCACCCATTTAGTGTACCCACACAAGTTATATATTGGTTTTTTTCCAATATATAGAGGGGCTTTCTTCAGATACCATTTTTTGATGATATTATCTAATTTTCTCTAAAAAAATAATAAAAGTATGATGAAAAAGTTTAAAAAGTTATTTACGGGGGGCGTGGTCTGGCAGCCTAACCACATGGACGTGTCTTTATTTTCTTTATTTATTTTTTGTTTACTTTTATCCCTGATCTCTTGGGCGTTTATTACGATGGCCTCCATACATCCGAAACGGTCCACGCACAAGCTACAGCAATATTTCCCGAAGAGGGCTAGGCCGCCTTTTTCTGCTCAGGATGGCGACGAGCCACCGCTCCCAGCTTCTCAGTCGGAGATGGAGGAGGAGGATGAGGCAGTGGATGCTCCGGTTACTACTCACCTTCTCCAGAGTATGCTCGACGGTATGAGAGTGGCGATGACCTCGGAGATTAAAGACATGCTGTCTGACATCAAATTGGACCTGCAGCAATTGGGCTCTCGCACAGACCACATGGAGGGGAAGTTTGAAGATTTCGCCTCCGCTTTCAACGATCTTGTAGATCGCCATAATACCCTGGAGGACCAGGTTCAGTCGATGCAGGATAAGGTCACTGATCTGGAAGACCGTTCCCGCAGGAATAATCTCCGCATTCGAGGGATCTCGGAGGAGGTGACTAGGGCAGCCCTGCCGGAATATGTCTCTACTTTCTTTTGCTCTCTGCTTCCTGATATCCCCCCTCGGACTTTCTCCTCGACGGCATTCATCGCATTCCCAAGCCGAAGTCTCTGCCATCGCACATTCCTCGGGATGTCATTATCCGCTTACACTACTTTCACTCTAAAGATGCCCTCCTGAGATGTGTTCGAGCTTTTCCTACCTTACCTGAGCCTTATACAAACCTTCACCTCTACGCTGATCTCTCTGCTGCTACCCTTACTAAGAGACGTTCCTTCGCCCCGATCACTACTGCACTACGAGCCAACAACATACCTTACCGGTGGGGATTTCCAGTCAAGCTCCTTGTGACCAGGAACGAGGTAGACTCTACCATCTTGTCGCCCGCTGATGGCCTCCAGCTTCTACAACTTTGGGGCATTGTGGTTGATCGTCCGTCCTTTGCTGCTGTACCTACGGAGCCTGCTCCAGCCCGCGGACTCCCAACGGAATGGGAACTGGTCACACCTGGCAAACACAAGGATCGTCGACGCTTTACCCGTTGTTCTTCTAAATCTCAGCCCATCCTGCCTTCTCAGACCACCTGAATTTGCTGCCTCCCGGTTAGCCTTGACTGTTTACTATAATCGGACATGCCAGACTCATTCGTTGTGTGCCTTCTGGTTTGTCTGGGAGGTTTGTTTTCTCCCTAAAGCCGTTTCATCTGCTGGGCTCCTGTGTTATGTTCCCTCTCTGGGAGTCCAATGCTTGTTTAATTTTTCATGAGTTTCTTCTGCACTTACACATATGTTTATTTTTTGTTTCATTTGGCGCTGACTTCAGTCTGGTTGCCCGTTTATACACCTGAATTTTACTAACAATAGTCATCACCTGCATGCCTCATCTGGCCATACACATTTCCACATCATTGCCGGGGCTGCTCCCCAATACCTCTATACCTACGGAGTACGTTTCTCTGAGGGGCTGTTAATACTTAGATTTGCATGTGTCATGATTAACTCATATAATGTAGTGGATGCATGGAAGGGTAACCGAGCAGAGGTGGTTAGTTTCTTTGTTTAAGCACTCAATGAGTTAATCTGAGGTTGATTTAATGTGTTTCTTTGTGAATGCCCTCTGTATCTGTTCTGGCTAGAGGTGTCATCTTCCCAAAGGACCCCTGTGGTGATTCATGGCCTAACTGATAAGGATCCTTAGTTATAGGAATTCCATTCCTATCTTAAGTGGGGGGGTTTCCATCACCTTTACCCCACCATAATTGTATTTCTTGTTTTTTTGTAATTCTGGCACTGTGTAATCTTTGTCTTTTTGTTATTAAAATATTCAAAATCCAAGTCTGTCTTTGGGCTCTAGTATCGATATCCACAAACCCTAAGAGAGGATAACACGTTACCATATTGTTATTACGTTTTACAGGATATATATATATATATGTTGGTTGCCCGGGGTGGGTTGATATATATACCGTATTTGCTCGATTATAAGACGACCCTGATTATAAGACGACCCCCCAAAATCCGAATATTAACTTAGGAAAAAAAGAAAAAGCCTGAATATAAGACGACCCCAAAGGAAAAAAGTTTTACCAGTAAATGTTAATTCATGTAAACTATTTTTTTTAATAAAAGCTATGATTGAGAAAAATATTTTTTTGTTTTTATTTCTTGTATTTTCCAACCTGTCCCCCAGTTACGCACATCTGCCCCCAGGCTTGCCACTCCAATATGGCACTGTGGCCCATGATATGCCTTTTAACCCTCTATATGCCACTGTGCCCCATGGTATGCCTTTTGACCCCTATGTGCCAATACCCCTATATCCCATTCTGGCATATAGGGGGTTAAAATGCATATTATGGGGCAGAGTGGCATATAGGGAGGTATAAGGCATTTCAGGAGGCAGAGTGGCATTAAGGGAGTTAAAAGGCATTGTATAGAGCACTGCCTCCAGAAATGCCTTATACCCCTATATGCCACTCTGGCATTTAGGGGGTTAAAAGGCATATTATGGGGCAGAGTGCCATTATAGGGAGGTATAAGGAGGCAGAGTGCTCTATTAAATGCCCCCTTAACGCCACTCCAGAAATGCCCTATGCCCCCATTTAACACACACACACACACCCTATACCCCCATTTAACTAACACACACACACACACACACACACTCTCTATCTCTCTCACCCCTCTCAGCCCTCTCTTACCGGTGCTTCCAGACGGGGCAGCGGGTTGACTCCGGTATCAAAATCGTGAGTGGTGGCAGACTACCTGGGGGGATACAGGCAGGATTTGGGGGTTAATTTGGTGTAACTTATGCCTTGTTAAGGGGTCAAGTTAGTAAATTCAGAGGCCTGGTGCTATTAACCCCTTCATGCCCATGCCCTCCACACAGTCACAGCTTGGCAAGTAGACCTGACTGTGACAAACTTGGCGGCAGCTAGGTGGGATATCTAGAGTTTTTTAGTGCTATTTATATTGCCCGGTTTGGTGATTTTAGTACTAGAAGAAATTACATGGGTTTTGTGTAATTTCCCAAAGACATTACTCAGTGCCTAATTACAGACATACAGTGCAAAACAGTTCTTTCCTCTTCCTTTTGTTTTTCTCTACCATACTGCATATCGACGACAGCCAAAAGAATCTCTGGAGCTGGTTTGTCAAGAAAGGAATATACAAATTTGTGGCAAAAGCAAAGAGGAGCTGATTTTGGATCTCCTGGAACATGATAAACTCTGTGCAGAGCAGACCATTGGAGCAGATGTGGTTTTGGAGGAGCCTGTGGATCAAGGTCTGTTGGTTGATAAAGTTAACTCCTTGAGTGAAATGGACTATGCGATACAATTGGCACTACAAGATGTGGAGGATGTGGATCCCCAGCTAAGGCTCAAACTGATTCTGCAGTACAAGGCTTGTACGGACCTCATACAAAAGGATTTGGAAAAACTGGGTAATAAAACCAAGTCATATAACCTAAATAAGAACGAACAAACGGCGTTAAGAGTATTAAAAGAGAAACATGATATAGTTGTAAAGCAGGCAGATAAAGGAGGAGCCACGGTGGTGATGGATCGCCTTTATTACATAAAAGAATCCAAAAGAATTTTAGGAGATACGGTCACGTATAGGAGACTAAATAAGGATCCTACAAAGGAATTCAGCATAGTGCTATATGACATTCTAGAGGAGGGTCTAGAACAAGGAATCCTAAACAAGAAGGAGTTTAATTATCTAAAAAAAGAACATCCAAAATTACCGGTGTTCTACTTTCTTCCAAAGATCCACAAGGATCTGAAGGAGCCACCCGGTAGACCCATCATTAGCGGTATTGATTCACTTACATGCAACACGTCCGAATACGTGGACTTCTTCCTCCAGAAATATGTTCCAAAAATTCCAGCATATCTTAAGGACACTACCCACCTTTTAAACACACTTAAAGACATACCATGGTCCCCAGGTTGGCTTTGGGCCACAATGGACGTCTCCTCGTTATACACCATCATTGACCATGAACAAGGATTGGAAGCCATAAATAGGACACTATCAAGGGATACAGATATAAATTCACTACAAAAATCATTCATTCTAAAATGTATTAATTACATATTGACACATAATTATTTTTGGTTTGAGGAAGAGTTCTTCCTCCAACTTTGCGGTACGGCTATGGGCACCAGGTTTGCACCGAGCTACGCCAATCTATTCGTAGCAGAATGGGAGAATCAATACATATGGAACAACAATCCATTCGGTGCAAACCTGGTGCTTTGGAAGAGATACATAGACGATATCCTCATAATCTGGAGCGGATCAAAGGATAATCTAAATGAATTTATAAAGTATACTAATAATAATAATTTCAACCTAAAGTTTACCTCAAATATCCAAAATCAACAAATCGAGTTCTTAGATGTGGAACTGTTTTTTGAGGATAACCAGATATGCTCAAGAAACTATAGTAAACCTACCGACAGAAATGGATACATAAATTACAACAGTTGCCATCATCCTCAATGGCTCAACAACATCCCCAAGGGTCAATTCCTAAGGGTAAAAAGGAACTGTACGAAGAGAGAGGATTTCGAAATTAAAACAAATGACATTAAGCAGAAATTCATGGAAAAAAACTACCCAGAAGAAAAATTAAATAAGAGTCTCCAAGAAGTAGAAGCAGTGGACAGACAACTACTTCTGGGCAATAAAAATAGGCCACTAAAATCATCTCAAGAAAGGGACTTTAGTTTTTCATTTTTGACACAATACAACACCCAAGCAAATAAAATTAAACAGATCATAAATAAACATTGGCATATCCTAAAAAATGATGAGGTGCTGGGTACAGCATTACCAGACAGACCACAGGTAATTTTCAAAAAAACAGGATCACTAAAAACAATATTAGCCCCGAGTGTCCTACCAAAACACATAGCAGTGAAAAAACCCCAAATGTTCGTAGGGAATAAACCTAATGGGTTTCATAAATGTGGCTATTGTAAGATGTGCACATTTCTACCTAAAAAAATCAATCAATTTACAGGTACAATAACAGGTCAAATATATACCATAAAGCACTTTATAAATTGTTTAACGAAAAATATAGTCTACCTATTGGAGTGTGGATGTGGCCTACAGTATGTGGGCAGGACAATAAGACCCATGAAGGAGAGGGTGTTAGAACATCTTGGTAACATAAGAAACAAAAATACCAAACATAGCGTCCCCAGACACTGTAACACGTGTCCGAAATACTCTACAGAGTCCTTAAAGATCATAGGGATAGACTTTAAACGGATTTTTAAATTAAAAACTTTCAAAAAAGGTGGTTTGAATATGGAATTAGACATATTTACTTACATGTGAAAATATAATTGATAACTTCCAGCATTGTATACACCCATTAATTCACACAATGTAAAAAATGTAACATACATTCTCCCATTTTTTTTTTTTCATACATACTACCACAGTCGTACTTTCACACCAAAAAATAAATTCCCATAAAACAACATGATGTAGCTTTTAAAAAATATATTTTTTTTCCAGTTTTTACTATAAACAATTTTTTAGATTTTAATATCTCTATTAATATCTCTATAGTGTCATTTTAATAGGTATAAAACAAAGTATTACGTTAGTTTAAAAGTATCTTAACTCAATTTATATATATACATGATAGCAATGATACTAATAACATATCCCAGCACATAGAACATATACATACCATTTATTGACAACATATGGTTTTATCATAAGTATTTATTTAATATAAGTATCATCCGGCCACTGAGATATAAGGGCAAATAGTCCACGTAGGCAAGTAGCCATCCAGAGTGGTTTTTATGCCGTTCTGATACGAAGAACAGCATCTCTGATACTCCTTTTAGTTCTCTGCTGTTGGAGTCCGTCGCCCCTAGATCCGAATAAGATCCAAGATTAGTACACCTGAAGAAACACACAGTAGTCCCCCGCCGCACGATCTAGCCTAGTCTTCTTTCGGATTATGTTCCCCTTATGCTTTTCTTTTATTTGGTTTCTATTTTTTCACATAGCGATCTAGGGGGGAGGCACCTAATTACTATATACATAGCATCACTAAAGCATCAAACAACTCATTCACTTATTATTCGTAGAATAGAAGGTGCAGGGGACACCAGCAGGCACTCACTATTGATATATGAAACGACCGCAACATTAAGATACCGATCGGTATACCCGATCATTTCAAACAAAAGAATAAACATAATTTTACTTACCCACTTCTTTTGAATCCCACGGAACGTCTGAGGACCAGAAGACAGACGGAATGAAGGTGAAACAGACGGAATGACGACAACAAACGTAGTGACGTCAGACGCCGGCGTATCAAGATGGCGCCGCACACAATTTAAAAGGACCCTACACCGATAACAAAGACACTCCTGATGAAGCCACGGAACTGGCGAAACGCGTCGAGGATTTTATAGAGCTCTTCTTATTCTTTTACTTTGGACTTTTTATTAACTTTTATACATCCCTTGGTGGATGATTGTAAATATTAATTTTTTATTTTGGCTTG